>NC_135329.1:217633621-217805048 GCF_023851605.1 Tamandua tetradactyla | reverse complement strand
TAAGATCACACATTAGAATGAAGAAATTCTTAAGTTTCCTCCACAAAATTTGATGGGAAAGCTTTCACCCTTATATTAAGCAATTAACTTCAATCTGTTCCATCTGTCAAGAACAAATTCTTATAAAAATATAAGTGTGGAGATAGGACAGAAAGCCAGTACTTTTATATAAACTAGAAAGTTTTGTATTTCTATGTTTTCTATGTTTCTGTGTTTTTATGTCTACTTATGGCTGAAATTATCCTACTGAAGCTGTAAGCTCTCTGTGTCTATATATCTGACGTATGCTATTTTTCTATCTCTGGATGCTATTACCAAATTACCATACAAAACTCCTTAAAAGAGCTCTACTTAAATTGTCTTAAAAATAAAAAGTGCTTATATATAAATTAAATACTTCTAAAAATCCCCAAAATTAGGGGAGCCAAATAATATTTCCAATGGAAAAAACAGTGTCTGTAGAATTAAACCCAAATGTTTAAAAAGTTCAAATTCACATAAGTTAGGTAAACCTCTGACAAACAGGAAAAGTTTAACATTGTTAACTAAATAAAAACAGCCATGCCTTCTGAGTTTTCAATATGAAGTGCAATGCAAGCATAAAATTTATTCTATGTGTGTATGTTCTTCCTAAATTTATAGAGGCTTAGTGGTGAAATAAGTTAGCTTTTTATCTACCAGATGTTTAAGATGATGAAAAATGAAAATTTGTGTTCAACCAAATTGAATTATTTTTCTGATAAACTTTATTTCAAGAATAATGGTGCTAGTAGGATGTCAGATTGATGGCAGTTTTCAAGATCTTTTTGGTAACTTAAATGTGTAAGCTACAAAAAGATGTATTTTGTTAAGGATAAGGATACTAGTTTTACAGAGTAAAATGATGAGTAGCTGTAGAATGAGAAAAAGAAATGTGTAAAACAAAATTTGAATGGATATATAACCTTTCAGGATACTTTGAGGTCTCTTCCTTCTCCCACCACTGGCTACTGAACAAAACATCAAACATTAGTGACTGAGAAACCCAAGCTCCAAACCCCTCATAGGTATCTTAAAATAAATGAGAAGTAGCTAAAATAGGAGGGAAGCCGGTGGGGCTGCACCAAACCACGGGGAAGTGGGCTCTCTCTGGCAGTGTGAGTGGAAGTCAGGTGACAATTACTAGTACTAATTTAAAATTCCTAACTTCTACTCTTTCCCAAAACTGCAGAAAATGTTATATAACCTAATAATCTGTGCATGTCTCATCTTAATCTCTCTCTTAGGCAATTCAGATTTTAATTTTACCTGAAGTTATGCCATCATGTCTGAAGGTCAAATTGGGTCCATCACACTTACATGAATGTGACTGGACAGATGTGCAATAGCACGTTCCCAGCTGTCTCATTTAACTGCTATTGTGTAAGTGGAAACATTATCCTAAGTGTTTATAATGTTCAGCAAATGTCCTCAAAATGGCCCCTATGCACACATAAGGGTTCAGTAGTTGGCTTTGCAACTCTAACGAATAAGTGCTTGAAATCCCAGCTGCAGTTATACATTGACTTGGAGACTCTGGAGGTATTTCTCAAAAATATCTGTGGGCTGGAGATATGAACCCATGTCAATCCTCCAAAGCCATGCATAAATCTGAGAGCTTCCAACAGGTTTACCAGTTGCTCTCCTACCTCAGTGAACACACATGCTCCAATGCACCGCAGGGAATCATGATTAACTCACAAGGATGAAAAGTCTTTCTCAGTGAATCGGAAATATTATTTAATTTAACAGAGTTATTGCTCTGAAGCCAAAATGCCCTCATCACAACTCCTCACATTTGTTTTGCATATTGTGTGCCTGAAATCACTTTCTCATTTTATGCAGATTTTTCTCAGCACTGTAAGAAGATTGGCAAAATAATTCCTGAGCACTCTCTGACATCCCTTTTCATCTCACGGCACAGTCCCAGCACAGCAGCAAAACATATCACAGGCTTGCATTGAATTCTATAATTAATTTGGTAACTGAGATGAGTCTCTGACCCTTGGCAACTCTCATTTGGGATGTATTTCTTCTCTATTATGTTTTTTCCCCCCAAGCATTTGCATAAGTAATGCACTCACATAAAAAACCTTTAAGAACCTGAAATTCATTAGGACCTGTTCTCTTTTTATTGCATAAGTATTTCTGGTTCTAGTAGTCTTTCCTTTGTCAGTTTAATCTGAACATAAGTACAAGTATTTGATGCAGGAATCACCAAAATGAAACTGCAGTGCCTTCAAAGCAAACCTGAAACCCTCCCTAAGATTTATATTTACTTTTCATCTATTTTAGTACTTGAAAAAATACCCAAGCAAGACTTTTTGCTGCTTTTTACCTTTGAAGGAGCAGGGAAACCATCACCCTCTGTTGAAGTCTAATTCAGAAATAAAATCAAGATTACCAAAGCATTTGCTTCTAGAAAATAATCACTAAGATTCAGAACCTGGGCTGTTAAAATGACCAGTTTGTTATGTTCACTGAGCTAAATGGCAGTGGAAATTGACATCTGTAAAGAAAGAGAAAAACTCAAATATGATGGGAAATTTCCCAATTTCTTTACCTCTAACACATAAAACACCAAAGGGATGCTAACCACCTCGCCTCTTATCAGCTCTGTGAGGCATTCCTAAGGCTAGGGAGAAACCAACATCACTAAAATCTAATTTTTGTAAAGGGATAGAAACACGGAATGAAAAAGGTGGGAAAGAGGTGTATTTGCATCTTTTCCTTTATGTTTCTCTCTCCCAATTTTTTTATTTCACCCCCTTTCATGTCCCCACTTACTGATTGTGTAATCAGGATGAACAAAAACTAAATACTAATAATAACCTTACAAGCACCCTATGCAATGATGCTGTTGTCCCTACTCATATGAGGCAAATGAGGAAAGTCCAAGTTCTCACAGCCAGTCACAGCTACTGGAGAAGCACAGATTTGAGTCCAGTTAGGCCTGACTCCAAGCTCTAGGCCCTGAGCTACCTTGTTTCTCAGTCTCTTCCTCTGGTAGCAGGTGTCAGGTAGTCGTGTAAGTTGGACTTGAGTTGGCCCTCTTCATGACCTAAGTACGATATGACCTATGGACAAGCTGCCCACCTTCATGGGCATTGCCCTTGGGCGGTATGCTTTGGTACTTCTGACTTTGCTCCTAGTTCCTTGAGTCAGAATCCCATTGCAGCAGTATACAGGGTCTCTGGGATGCTCTGGGGCCTCTCTGCCAAAATGATTCAAATACAAATGCAAGATGATTCAAATACAAATTCAAAGCTGGATTGTGGGCATAGGATAGCGTAAATGGGTGGTGGTGTCCTGGAAAGAGAACTGGGCTGGGAGTGGGGTCTGGGTCAGTGAGCATGTGACCACCCCATCACTTAACAGCTGATGGTCTCTTTCCTTGTCTGTTAAATGAGGTCTTAATTTCATCAGCATCTCTAACAAACACCCTTCTGTATAAGGTAGTGTATTAGGTACTGCCTGCATCCAGAGGATAAAAAGACCTAGGTCCCTCTTTCAAGGTGGTGAGCGTCCTGTGGAATGTAATGGACATTCATAAAGGATGCCAATATTCACACCAACATAGGGACAAATGTTCAAAATGAACTCTGGAAGTGGGGTGGAGAGAGGAGGATTTGAGGTGGAGGTGAGCAAAGAGGGTGGAGTGGGGGGTTGGGGAATGTGTTCTGGAACTCCCTGTAAGAGAATCTTAGGGTAGAGAGTGAAATGATTGTAAAGATCGATTGGAGTCCTATTGAGAATGACCATGACTATCTGGAGAAAGAGATTGATTTGTTTCACTTAAGAAATATATTAATTTATCAAGCAAATTCATTCAGCAGACATTTATTGTACAACTATTTTGTGCCAAAACTATTCTAGTCACTTTGGATGCATAAGTTAATAAAAGAAAGATTTTTTGCCCTTGAAGCTTACTTTCTAGCAGGGGGAACAGAGTAAACAATAAACATAATAAATATGTAAATTATATAGTTTGATAGGAGATAAATGATACAGAAAAAAATAAAGTATGGTGAGGAATCAAGAATACCAGAATAGATGTAGGGATGAGCTTCTAGTTTAAATAGGATATTTAGGATTTGCTTCACTTAGAAAGTGACTATTGGGCAAAAATTTATATGAGGTGAGTGTATTAGCCTTATAGCTAATGGGTTGGAGATGGGAGAGTCTGTCCCAGGCAAAAGGAATGACCGTTAGTGTGATACCCCAATAAATGCCAGAGTGATTTGGACAGTGAATAAAGAAGTATTTGCAAATTCCCCTTGGAGGAATGGGCAGAAAGGGAGAAAAATTCAACTTTCCCAGTTGGAGAATTCTTGATATTCTCTCAAGCAGTGAGGCCAACCAAGTCAATAGGCCGAGCCCACAATCTTGGGATTTGCCCCTATGAAACTTATCCCTGCAAAGGTTAGGCTACACCTACTTAAAATTGTGCCTAAGAGTCACCCCCGGAGAACCTCTTTTGTTTCTCAGATGTGGCCTATCTTATCTCTCTCTCTCCAAGCTGACATGACAAGCGAACTCACTGCCCTCCCCCCTCTACATGGGACATGACTCCTAGGGGTGTAAACCTCCCCTGGCAATGTGGGTCAGAAATCCTGGGGTGATCTGGGACTCAGCATCAAGGGATTGAGAAAACCTTCTCAAACAAAAGGGGGAAGGGAAAAATGAGACAAAATAAAGTGTCAGTGACTGAGAGATTTCAAACAGAGCTGAGAGGTTATCCTGGAGGTTATTCATATGCATTATATAGATATCCCCTTTTTAGTTTATGGTATATTAGAGTGGCTAAAGGGAAGTACCTGAAACTGTTGAACTATGTTCCAGTAACCATGTTTCTTGAAGATGATTGTTTGATGATATAGCTTTTGCAATGTGACTGTGTGATTGTGACAGTCACAGGTTGCCTGATGTTTCTTTTATCTACAATATGTACAGATGAGTAAAAATATGCATAAAGAATAAAAAAATAATAGAGGGAACAAAGGTTAAAATAAATTGAGTAGATTGAAATACTAGTGCTCAATGAGTGGGGGGTAAGGGTATGGCATGTATGAGTGTTTTCTTTTTTCTTTATTTCTTTTGCTGGAGAGATGCAAACGTTAAAAAGAAACTGATCATGGTGATGAATACACAACTATGTGATGATATTGTGAGCCATTCGTTGTAACTATCAAGAATGTTTTTATGTTTGTTTGTTGTATGCAATAAAAATATTTTTTTAAAAAAGTAACTACCGTTGTCCAAGTTCTAAGGCTGGAATGTGATTAGCACATTCTGTGAACAGCAAAGTGGGCTGTGTGGCTAGAGCTGAGTGAGATAGACAGAGCCTAGTAGGAGAACAGAGGGAAGTAACAGATCTGTTCAAGGAGCCAAGATTAGGACTTTGACTTTGCTGTAAGTGGACTGGGGAGCCATAGCAGAATTTTTGAGCAGAGGAATGAGATGATCTCGTTTATGTTCTTAACAGAGTCACTTTAGCTTCTGGGTAGAGAACAGACCATAGGGGGAGTTGGGTAGGAAAAGAGAGAACAGTTAGGAGGCTGTTGCTGTCATCCAGGTGAGAGTTGATGGTGGCTTGAATCAAGGTTGCAAAACAGGACAGTGGTGGGGGTGGGGAGAAGTGGTTCATTTCTGAATATATTTTGAAAGGTGCATCAACAGAACTTTTTGATGAATCAGATGTGAGTGGAAGGTAGAGGAGAACCAAGAATGATTCCACAGTCTTTGGTCAGATCATCTTGGAAGGATGGAGTTGTTATTAACTGGAGACACAAATGACTACAGGTGTGGTGGTGGAGGGTTGGAAACGGGAGTTCGCTTTGGATGTGTTAGTGTGGTGTGTATTGGATGTCTAAGTGAGGAATCAGGTAGGCATCTAGATATATGAATAGATTTTGAGACATATAAAAATGAGTATTTATCAGCAAATAGATGGTGTTTGACACCATTGAACTGGATGGAATCATCAGGAGAATAAGTAAAATAGAGATGTCTTTTGAATGCATATGATATTGGAGAACTGGAGGTCATGTAGTGATCAAAACTGAAAATCCATTTCTTCCTGTAGCTTACATTTTAGAGACGAAGTAAACAACTATAATGTAATGTTGGGGTATGCTGTATTCAGCTGGGCAACTGGGTAGAGAAGGATGGAGGCTCTTTGCATGTCCTGAGGGGTGAGTGAAGATGCGTAAACACTGAAGAGGTGATATGGGCTGTGTGTTTCCAGAAGAATTAAAGTTATGGAGGTGTGGTGGTAGGGTTATTTGAAAGGTGCTATAACAGTCTAGGCCAGGAGTAATGTAACCTGCCCTGAAATCATGTTTCTGGACCCCACTCAGCACCATTTCTGAATGAGTTTATGTGACTTGGCTCCTGATTGGCTGTGGGGTAAGAAAAGGGCCAAAGAAGCATAAGAAGACCAGCAAAGAGTAGCTTTTGAGCTTGTTCACCTCCAAAGATGTGTGGTCTTACATAAGCTCAGGAGAGAAGAAAAGAAATGATCATTTTTCTCTTTGTACATTATATATAACTTATTTGACCCTTATAATCCATGAGGTTGGTAATATTATAATTCTCATTTTTCTGGGGTAGGGAATGTGGAGAGGTTAAGTAACTTGACCACAGTCTGAACTGCTTCTGGTAGAGGCAGGATTACAGCTTGACTCTGGCTGTTTTCTCTTTGCCACGCTGCCTCCCTCTGGTGGTGTTTGTGCTTGTGTCAGTGGGATGGACCCCTCATCATCTAAGTAGGTACCCACAGCAGCATATAAGGAAGGATGTACCTGGATTAGAGTTCTCAATTTACATAGGATGCTCAATTTACATGCTGCCTCAATTATGCATACGTCCACGTTATTTGTTGAAATGTGCTTGTTGTGGGCATTGTCCAGGAAAGCTTTATCTTTTGACATAAGCAAAATTTTGTGTGCAGGGGAGAAGCAAGGGTTGGCAGATGAGGGCAGGAAGGTGGTCTTTGTGTAGTTGTGGATAGAGGGGCTCCGTGAGAGAAGAGGCCCTTGATTGAGGGGTGTGGCTTATGAGACATGGGCACTTGGGGAAGTAGTGCTGTTTGATGGCGTACCAACCACAGGGACCCTGATGAGCAATTTTTATCTAAGATAAGCAGTTGTGAGTCACCATAAGGTAGGACAAGGAAAGGTTCAAAATGATGCTCGGAAAAGATTTTTATTGTTGTGCTGATTGGAATGGGCAGAGCCAGAGGCAGATGTGCATGCAATTGTTGTTTAGTCTTCACAGTGTCTGTGTGAGGCAGGCAAATAAATTACCCCCATGAGTGAAGGAACTGAAAGTATGAGTTTGAAAGGGCTTGCCTGGCAGCTGAACAGGTTGGTGCAGACACTATGTGAAGAGTAGTTACTCAAGCATGTTCATTTTACACTATTCCTTATTTATCGATGCTGTGAGAGCAAAACATTTTCATTGTGAATTTTAAGAAACTGTTTCCTGAAAGTGTTAATCTGAGTTATTTGATGTATCTTTTCATGTTGCTAATTTGAGATGGTAACTTGACTGTGTGCATATTATTATTTATTGATGTTTTTCCAGTGGTAGTTTCTGCAGTAGATGGTATTAATAGCGTAACTCATAAGTGTAAGAATTGAATCCTACTTTTGTTGAATGACATCACAAGTGTACCCCTGAAAGCATGTCCTATAACATAACACTTCATTTCCTTAAAATCCAAAATATTTTATCTGTGTAATGCCATTTACGTGTTTTCTTCTTTTTGACCTCTGTTTTTACTTTTTTCATCACAGTGAACAAAATTTCATGACATGTGTTTTAATATGCCATTTGAAGTTACTGTTTAGTATATGAAGATGAGGACCAATTTCATTGTCCAGGTGGGGGTGGGGGTATGTGAATCTGCAGGGTTTTTGCTTGTTTGCTTTTGGGTTTTTTATATATTGTGTGGTATGGGTCTCATTTCATTCTTTTTCCATGTGAGTATCCTGTTAATGCAGCACCATTGTTGAATTTGTGTTGTTGTTTTTTTCCTTTATTTGTTTGTTTTTGGGAAGTGCCTAGGCTGGGAATCAAAGCCAGCTCTCCTGCATGGCAGGTGAGAATTCTACCACTGAACTACCCTTGCACCCACACTGGATCTGCAGTTTTTAATGAAACGTTAAAGATAGGAGTTTTCAACTTGGGGTCCTGAGTCACTATCAGGAAGTCTGTGAATTGCCACCATAGTTGGTAGTGTTTTGTGTAAATGAGTATTTTTCTGGTGAACGGTTGCATAGCTTTTAGTGAATTTCAAAAAGGTCAGTGATTTGCCAAAAGGTGGAGAGAGGGGCAGCTGAACTAGTAGACATAGAATTGTGTAGGACTTTTCCAGCATTGCTGTTAAAACCATTGTAGCATAGTTTATGTATGACTTAGAAGTATAAGATTATTAGTCTTTGGATACCTTTTGGTTTTGAACATACAAGGGAGAGAGATGTAGCAGACAATATGTTATATAGTACAAGAAACAGGTTTGAAAAGACATTTTGTAGTAACTGAAATAAATGTTGACTATCTCATGAATTATAAAAAATAGAGGGCCATTTGGTTGACTGTCTTAGACCTCTTGAGGTAGTTGGCTGTGATTTTCATGAAGTCCAGAATAGAAGAAACTTATGCCCTGGGCCACAGTGGGATACCCACTGGCTTACTGCTTCAGCTCTGGCGGTGGACTAGAGTCCAGGAAAAACTAGTCTGACCTTGCCCTCTTGCTGGTAATGACGGTTCCCTTTGTCCTTTAATCTTCACTATTGATAGATATTTAAAGTTTAGCTTCTTTAGAGTAGTGTTTCTTACTGATGTTAGTAAGTATTCTCTGAAAAATGGCTCTCTTCTCAGAATCACAAAGCCTTAACTTTTCAGTTTATTAAGGCTCTGAGAAGTCTTGCAGAAAGGTAAATCTGTTTAACTGTCAACTAGCTTTTATTAAGCTTTTTTGAGCAGGACCTTTCTTTCATGCTTGTGACCATAAATGAAACACAAAGAACTAATGAGGCAGTGTCCAATTAGTTTTGGCTTTAATCTTGTTGTTTGGAGGGGATCTTTCTAAGTTCACAGTTAGATTTTGGCCAGAAACACCTGCTGTGCCAAAAACGAAGTTGGTGCACTATGGGGAAACTGAGGCCAGTTGACATAAGGACTAAGTGGAATCAACTTGCTTCAGTCATTTTGACCCAGGTTATAGACAATAATGAGAGTGGAAAATGGGAAAATGAGAAGTTTTGAAGTTAGCACCCAAACTTAATATTAAAGAGAGTTCAAATAGCAGACTAGAAGAGGACAAACCTTTAGCCATAATTTTTAAGCTCACTGGAAAGGAGGTCATTTGTTATTTTTATCAAGATACTCTGAAAATAAAATATTCAAAAAGATAGCCAAAGGGAAAAAATGGTTAAAAGTTGGAAGGCACATTATTTGGGTAAAGATCTCTGTTAATATTTGCAGACTTAGATAGGATATTGATTCTGATTTTAGTATTTCAGAAAAATAACCTGTTACTTTGGTGAAAAAAAATTTATTGAACTATGGTTGATTTTATTTTATTTGGGAATCCAAATAAAATTTTTTATTTTATTTGGGGACTCAACTATATTTTCTTACACACACAAACATTCCCCTAGAGATTAAGAATTGCAAATAAGAACAGTCATGAATTCTGGAAGTAAATAGCCCCAACATTGATAAGGATGGTGGCCTGCCTGAGTACTGAATGTCTCTCAGCAGAGATCCTAGAAACCATTCAGAAGCTGTTCCAGTTCATAGGGTCATAAATCCACTATTTACAAAAAGCTAAATACAGATTTGCACAATTGACCATAATGGCTTCAATTTTGAAATATAGTAGTAGCAGAGACCACTTCGAGTTGGTGGGGATAATTTGAGAATCATCCATGCTCAAATAGCTAAAATATACTTTTCCTACTTTATCACTCCATTTTAAAAATGGGGAGGGGAAAAAGGCAGGCATCTTGAGAAGGTGGAAGAATGTCAATTGGAGAGTAAATCACAGTAACCATGTGAAGCCGTTTGTTATTTAACTACTGCCCGAAGGTTAACTTCTATAGAAGACTGTCAGGTGGCTACAGGCTGGGTTCTGTGTACGTACATGTGTGTGTGCACACATGTGTGAGAAAGAGAGAGAAGAGAGAGACAGAGAGAGAGAGTGAGAGTGTGTAAGTAAGATGAAGGGAGAGGAGATGAAGGGAGAGGAGAACTCGTGAATAGGAAAGAAGATGTAGAGAACAGAAAGCTAATAGTAAGTCCTAGAACTTACAGCCTTGGGAAAATTTGACTATTTTAAACGGCACTGCTTATTTTAAAATAGTAAAATTGTATCATTCTTTCAGTATGAGAGATAAAAATACAGTTTTTCTAAATTGGAAAATTTGCTGTAATCTTGCTGCTAATGACTGATTTCTTCCAACAGTTGCAAGGCAGTTTTTGCTCTGAAAGGTTGATAAAGGAAACAAAATCAAGAACATATTGGAACTTCTCAGAGAAAATTACAGTTTAGGTGTGTGTTGGGGGTGGATAGTTAGACATTTTAATTGAAATAAAAGTTTTATACTAATAGGGATCGCTGAGGGTGTACATTTATAGTACATCTGCTCTTGAAGCATTTAAGTAGGGTTAAATGTATGTTAATGCTTTTGCAAGAAAATTATTTTTTATAACATCTGTTTAAGGAGAGTAAAGCTTAGGAAATTGGCTTTTTAAACAATATAGACATGCTTGCATTTACAGAATGAATTAGGATCCTTTGCTTTAAGAATTTAGAAAATTTCAATTTTCTTGGTTGTGTTTTTCTTTGGTAATAAACACGAATGATAACGCAAGAGAGAATTAAAGCAAGCTTACACATCTGGAGAGTGCCACTCTCTGGCGTGTACCACCGAACACTTTTAACTGCCCTACTTTTGGTACTGGGAAAGATGGCTAATGATCTCTTTTTACCAGTGGAAAAACATCTCACTTGACCTTTCTGCTGTTGATTTAGTTGATGCCTGTGATAAATGATTACTGTTTAAAGCTAAATACCTACTTGCTTTTGTCCTTTTTGTTGTTGCCCTTAACCAGGATTCACTATGAAGACTTAAGTAGCTTATTAATCTTGAGGATTTATAGATCCATCAGATTTTAGAATAGGAGGGATTCTAATCAATAAAGTTGAAGAGAGTTTCTCATTGTAATCATGCGGCAATGCTGGTTGCAGGTGTGGATTCCCTGGCTCCATCTCACATCTACCAAATCAAAATCTTTGGGTGTAGCATTTGGAAATGTTTTGGACAGATTCCCCAAGGAAGCAGGATTTGCACTGCAGTTGAACAAATGGCTGGTCTAGTTTATGACTTTCTTTTATGGATGAGGAAGTACTCCCAGGGAGGGGAAATTACTGGTTTCACAGGAACCTCAACTCTGACTTCTGGCACCAGAAAGACCATGTTTTTTGCCAGTTCCTTCCCCCTCTCTATGTACAGAGCTGGAAGAGTTTCAAATTAGCCCTAATTTTTGCAGATGCCTATACCATATATGACTTCAGTATAATATTCAGCTCAGCTTGCCTGGGTGTATGTTGAATCTGTGTGTGTGCTTTTCTTCTTTTTTTTTTTATGACAGATACTTATCACCACTGTACCTACATGTTCAGAATAATAATTTAAAAAGTTTATAGGGGCTTTAGAGGACTCAGTTTTTAATGAGACAGCCTGCATGTATGAAGTACTTATTCTGTACTTACTCCATTTTAATGGCACCCATTTTCCCCCTAGAACTTCCTTGAGCGACTCTGAATTGTAGCCAGAATACTTCTTTCCTCTTCAGACCCTTAACTGTGATTAACATAAAAAGGCACTTGTCAAAAGGGTTTGAAATGGCAACCTTGATATTGTCGCGTACAGCCACGGAGATAGGTCTGTATCCACTTACTCCATTATGCTATTTAACTTACAAATTTAACAATTTGTCTTTTGCTTGCTGCTTAAGGGACAATGGCCACATAAACTGTTGTTAATCATCTCAGCAAGGTGGAATATTATTTCCCTTATAGCAAAACCGCAACTTTCTTTGAGGATTTAGCACACATTAGAAAAAGTGCCCCAGTGAAGCTGTTCAGAGACAGTGTGGCTGTTCAGCAACAATCCCTTTGCCTCTGAGATGGGTTACTTTCATGTTTAACAGAAACATCCTTCCTGTTTTATTGTATTAATGGAGTTTTCAGAATCCATGAGAGAGATGTAATGGTTCAGTGTTTGAAATAATATAGCTTGATGAATCTGTTTTATTTTCAGGGGAAACTTCATTTTCATTGATTTGCCACTTCAAAAGCCAATCTTTCAGAAATCAAAGTGCATTAATTTAGTTATTCTGTATGGAAACAAAAATGGAAAAAGTTGAAATTTGCATAAGTGAAGACCTTGATGATTTCGGATTATAGCGTAGTGGAAGCTAAGGAATAAGAGCCCATAGAATTTAAAAACAAGATTCAGTCTTCCACTTAATGGCATGTGCAAGTAATTTGCCAATTAAATATTTCTAGTATCTCAGAGATCTCAAAGTAAAGAGTGGGGGTTCTTAATCTTTCTTAACCTTATACTTTCAGAAACATAATAGAAAACTACTTATTTTTTATTGCTTTTCATTCAGAATTTAAGTGTATTGGCTAAGGAAAAGACTGATTATAAATATTTGCTTTTTGCAAATATATAAATTGATATTTCCAAATTACACGGTACCTGATTTTTTAACTATTATTCATAAATATCTGGCACCCAGATAACAATTTTCATCAAAATTTAAGACTTTAGATTTGGAAATTTTCCTATTTATTGGTTACCTGCTATATTTAGAAAATGGTTCTAGATGCTATTAGCTCCAGAACAACCCTCTAAGATAGCTATTTTAATCCCATTATACAGATGGAGAAAATTGGAATCTGTCAGTCATTAGTAAGAGGCAGATCTGACAGGCTCAGCTTAAAAATGGCTTTATTGAGATATAATTCAAATATCATATAGTACACCTATTTTAGTAATTTTACAGAGTTGGCAACCCTCACCGCAGTCAATTTTAGGACATTTTCATCAACCCAGCAAGAAACCCCATCTTTGATCACCTTCCATTTTCCATCAACACCCTCAACCTTAGGCACCTACTGATCTATCTGTCTCATTGGATTTGCCTATTCTGGAGAGTTGGAATCAGACAATGTGGCGACGTAACTTTTCCATCATGTGGCAATGCACATGGTGACATCATGTCTATTCTCTTCTGGATGTCATTGACTCCTAACTTCTGGCTGCTCCCTTGTGGCTTCTCTCTGTACCTTCTCTCTGAGACTTCCAGTAACAGTTTTAAGACTCGTCCTGACTTGGAGTTATGTACCACATTATGTACCCCAGAAAAACATGTTCTTAATCTTAATCCATTCCTGTTACAATCTGAACCCATTGTAGACAGGACTTTCTGATGAGGTAATTTCAGTTCAGGTGTGGACCATCTAAGTTAGGATGATCCAAAGATTGCTGGCTAGTCAAAAGATACCAACCCTAGGAGGAAGCAAACCCTTTGCCTCTGAAACGATGAGCCAATAAGTTCCGGTTGTTAAGACAACCCATTGTATGGCATTTGACTTAATACAGACAATATGTGTTTTTTTGCTTCTCCTTTGGTTTAACATAATGTTTTCAAGGTTTATGTGTGTATCAGTAACATTCTTTTTTATGGCCAAATAATATTCCATTGTATGGGTCTACCACATTTTGTTGATCCTAGATTGGTTGATTTGTGCTTTTACTTTTTGGCTCTTATGAATAGTGCTGCTATGAACGTTTGTGTAAAAGTTTCATGTAAATATACATTCATTTCTCTTGGGAAATATTTGTGGAGAAAGAAAAACCCCATAAACTCAAAGGAAACATGCTTATTTGTTGAAGGCTTATGTTAAATATCATCACCATTATAAGTAGATATGGGGGACCATAGGCCTTCCAAATATAACTTGTGTTGCACAGACTGAAGTAACCATTATACATTTCTTTTAAGAGATAAGAATTCTAATTTGTTTTTACTTTCAGGAAGAGTGGCTGAGCTAAAAAAAATGAGTGATTTGAAATGTCAAAAAACTATATACCTAGTATTATATTCACATTCTAGTGCTCATTCAGTTTTGCTTCTTTGCTTATACACCCTAAACCCTGGACAAGGTTCTTTTTTTTTATGTCTCTGTGTTTTAGATCAGGGGAGACCTTCTTTTAATTCTCAAGTTAGTGATAATCTGCCAAGTGATACTTACTTGAAACGCCTCAGCTTGAGTTATGAGTTGTTCTCAACGAAGTAAGCAACCAGAGAGGCTAGAATATTTTGAGTTTTCTCTTATCCAGGACCACAAGTTAGGTTTAGAAAAGTCAAAAAATGGTAACAGTTTAGTGGTGGCATGGCCTCCCAAGGTTGACTCCTGGAGTCTTTCATTGTAAACTTCATGGAACTGCCCAGGAGAACCAGAGCGAAAAATGGAAGTGGACTTGAAAATCGCTGTGTTTTTTAATCTGTTTTTCTAGCTGTAAGGTGGAATAGGGTACTTTTCTCTCTCATTTCATTAGAAGGCATGGAGAAATCCAAGAAAATAAAATGGTAAGTGAGAAAGCCATCTGTGCTCCTTAAAAGGAGAAAAGCATATTAACCTCAAGTAATAGAATTTCTGTCTTCCACAGTGGGGAGTACATGTCAGGAACCCACTGTGCTGTGACTATTGGGTTATAAAGGTTTTTATTCATGAACCCTAAGGATAATATAGAGACAAACATTTTAGAAAATGGATGCCCTCAAATGCTTTATAAGAGCAGGATGAAATATTTAGAGACTATAAGACTATAAAATATTTTTGAAGAAAATGTGTGTTTTCAGGAGTGGCAGGATTTAATTTGTTTTAGAGAATATATTAGGCATGAAAATAAGTAGGAAAATTGGTAGGATCCTCTTACCAATAATCTTCCTTCTTCCCTATATCATTTGGTTTGTCCAATTAGAATAGCCTGCAATCTTATGGTATTTAAGTACCTACACCTCTGTTAAGTAAGTAGGAATGTGAAAAATAAATTTTGCATAAATTGTATCAAGTGGTAAAATAAATAACTCCAGGTCTTTTTTTTTTTCCTGTAGAGTCAAACTGTTCTTTCCATAGCAAACTTTTCTTCACCATAAATGTAGCATCAAGACCTTGGGATTTAAAAATAATAATATTTGCTGCTGGCAGTGATGACAGCATCTGTAATTTGCCTGGAGGAGGGTCTTGTCATGTCTTAATTATGTTACCCTGGATAGCTTTGTTCCAGACCAGTCTGATGTGATCCTTAAGTCGCTCCCAAAGCTCTGAACCACTATGCCTACTGTTGCTCTCTACAGGAAAACTCCCTCGCAAGTCTTCCCATCTGAATAAACCCTCCACAGCCTTCAGAGGCCAGATCAAATTTTATCTTCTCCAGAAGACTTCCTTTGCTGCTTCTTTAAGTGCCTCCCTTCTTAAACTCCTGTTTCCTTGCTTTGTGGAACATCTGCACTTTAGCAGTTCTTCAAGTATAATGTTTGGAATTATTGTTTAATTTTTTCTTGGGGATTAAGCCTGAATAGAGCACCATGACTTTTACCAGCCCTCTGCTTCCCATTGGACCTCGTTCAGTGATCAGAGAAGTTGAGAGCTAGCGAACTAAGGAGTGGCGTTTTTACAATTGCCGCTATGTTAGAACAGCCGAGAAACTGACAATTGGGCCATGTTCTCAAGGTCATGTAATTTGTACACTGCCCAGGGGATGCCAGTCACATAGACTATGAAGTCGATGTCATTCACTGAGGTCATCCTTGGTAGACCTTTTTTCCTCATGGGTCTACCAGTGGCCTGTGCGTACACAGAGCACATTAGATTGGCTGGTCTGGAAAGCGTTCCCCATTCTTTTCTGTCATATTTTTGTCATGATGGAAAATTAGTTATTAGTTAGGAATTAATCTAACCCCTTTTTTAACTCTTTGGAGTATTTTTCTCAAAATGAGGCTCTGGACCCCATAATATTGGACAACCAAGGGAAATTGTTAAAATGCTGAATCTTGGGCTTCACAGAAGACCAGCTGAGTCAGAAACAGCTCGGGAAGGAGCCTCAGGGTTTTGATAAGAAAAACTGATGCTTCTTAGGCACCTCACTGAGTGTTGAGAAATAATTGTTGAAGAAGCTTCTAAGTAAGGTCAAAACTACAGTGCCTTAAGGATTAATGCCACTGTGCTTAACCTGGTGTGCTGTCTATTGCAAACCTTTTCTGATTCATTTTAATTCAATCATTACTCAGAAGTTGCTCACATCCCACTACTGTGTCACAGTGAGAGAGTCAGATGGGGAAAAGATGCCCTTTGCCCTCAAAGGGCTGGTAACCTGTTTGGAAAGAAATGTTATACAATAAATAAATATACATTCTCATATAGACATGTCTATATACATGTACATACTATATAGACATTTCTTTTGGTAACCAGTCATCATCAATAGTACATGTGTATAGGATTTTCAGTTTTGCATTTCAGAGAAGTCTTGGGGATCACATACAGCTTTTTACTTCAGAGTGACTTATTTTCAATATATTGCAGGTCCAGGAGCCCGTCCCACCCAGGGGCTTCTTCCATGGAGGACCGAGCCGTGTGCCCCTCCTTTGCCCATGCCTCCTTGGTTCACCTTCCCTCTGCACCCCTCTGGGGGGATTTCTGTCCTCCCAGTCTGGGATGGGGTCGGGGAGAAGGGCAGGCCGAAGCTGAGGCCCCTGGTGTCAGGGGTGGCCCACAGCCCCTTTCCCAGGGGAGCAGGCATTTGCATAAAAGAGAGAAATTCTATGGAGAGATAGAAGAAGCTCTAGATTCAGAGCTCAGACTTTTGGAGTAGAGACTGAGTGCTAGTAAGCCTTCAGTCAATGTTAGTTATTTTATTTATAGAAGAAATAAGATTGTTGTTAGGGTGAGGCCCATTTAAAATTCATTCACTGATTTCTTAATAACTTAAAAGTTTTTATTTTATAGTTTAGCCCATAAAAATATTAAAATGGATAATATATGTCTTAATTTTATGTCAGCTGGTTAGCTATTTGGTTAAACTCCTTTCTATTACTTTCTGTGGAACATTAAAAGAGGAATTCAGAAAACTTCATCTTTGACAGCTATCCTACGATTATTAAATTAAAACTTTATTTCACCCGATTGCTTGGCAGAAAGGATTGTTCAGGTTAACTGAGGATAAACCAGAAAACTATTTTTGCTTGCATATTATTTCTGTAAATTTTTATTATAGTGTAAGACATGGTCCTACATTAATAAAAAAGTAATATTTCCCTTTGTTGGCCACAACTTTATCATTTGAACCTTTCTTATCAAATAATTTATTAGCCTAGATTGGAATATTGTGGGGACCTTCCTTGAACCTCTGTTGGGCCTGCTTAGTACAGCTCATGGAAATGTAGAATTAGAAAGGGACTAAAGATTTTATAGATTAATATCCATTTTGCTGAAGAAAGACTACATGATATTAAGGGACTTAACATGTATAGCCATTAGAACAATGCCTGGTATGCAGCAAGTGTTAAAGAAATGATAGCTGCTCTTATTAGCAGGATTGAACCCAAGTATTTGAACTTCAGGTTGATAATTTATTCTCACATGTTTTAGAGCTGGAAGGAGATTTGAAGAGAGTCTCCTATGTACTTGATTTTTATTGACCCTTGATCAAATCCTCTGGAAGTATCTTTCCTTTTTTTTTTTCAAGTCCTAATCCTTGATTCACTTCATTTTTCTTATACCCTGTCTCTTTTATCCTGAAAGTGTAGGAATCAGAATAAATTCAAGGAAATTGAGGGTTACACTTTTAGGCTTTTATTATCCTCATCAGGACCAGTCTGATGCTATGAGGATAAATTATAAAATTTATGCCTGGTATAATTCTGATTTTTACTACCTTCTCTGTGCAAATACACACCTGATCTTAGGTTGATGGTGGCACTATTTTTTCATGGCAAGTCTTTAAAATTTTCTGGAAACTCTAAAGCATAGAATAGTAACTTTGTGGGTATAATGGGGGTGGAGGTATGAAATTTAGGGGAAACAGTAGAAATACAGACCAGAATTTTCAGCACTCTGTTAAGGTTTAAAGAACATTTTCTTTTTCTTTTTTTTCCTTTAATTGAAAATAGAAGCCAAAAACAAACAAAAAAAAGTATCATGCACAGCTGTTCATAAAATGATCAGAATTGTTAGATGTATTTAAAGATGTGAAGGCCAGGAAAAAATTATTAATATAATAATTTATGTTTTCCCCATACTCCTGTTGACAAGGAAGAGAAATAATTTGTTTTCATATTTGTTCTTTGTTTTTCATATTCTTTTCTGTCTGTCCTTTTCTAGTTTTGTAGAGAAGGCTAAGAAGAGATGATGGATCAGTATTTGTACATTTGTAGTCCCTCTTAAAAGGGGTTATTTAAACCGTATGAGAACTTACTTCAAGTCAGAAGCATGTAGCACAGAGTTAAAAATTGGACCATTGCCTTTTCCTCTCATTTCCCTTGTTTATACATCTCCAGGTATAGCTTTGAAAAGTTGTTGGATTTTTCAAACCTCAAATAGAAGTTTAGTGATATTGAATATGAATTTCACATTCTTATGTAACTGATTTCTAAATCCTCCCCAAATCTGTAATGTTAGTGTTAATATGTGCTTGTGTGTGTGTGTGTGTGTGTGTGTCCTACCACTAAAGATAGAATTCTGCCCCTTGTGCCTAGAAAATTGTCAATATATGTTGTAATAAAAAAATGATAGTTTTAGTTTATCACTTTTTTTCCTAGTGCCTTTTAGCCTTTGTATGACTTCTTCTGTCCCCACCCCCTCACCCCCAGTTTTTTGGTGAGATTATTAATGATATATTTTGACTGATATCATGAAGATTTGATTTTTATATCTGCCATTGTTTTAGTTTGCCAGCTGTCGGAATGTGATATACCAGAAACAGAACAACTTTTAAAAAGGGGAATTTGTTATGTTGCAAGTTTACAGTGCTAAGCCTGTGAAAATGTCTGGATTAAGGCAAGGCTATGAAAATATCCAAATCAAGGCACCAACAAGAAGTTACCGTCACTAAAGAAAGGCTGGTGAAGTGCGGGGTTTCTCTCTCAGCTAGAAGGGCATGTGTAGGAAATTTGCTAGTCTTCTCTCCCAGCTTCTTGTTTCGTGAAGCTCTCCTGGGGGCATTTTCCTTCTTCTCCAAAGGCCTCTGGCTTTATGGCCTCTAAAGCTTTTTCCAAAATGGTTCCCTCTTCAAGGGCTCTAGGAAGCAACCCCACCTAGAATGGATGGAGACACATCTCTATGGAAACCATCTAATCAAAAGTTACCACCCACAGTACTTGTGTAACACCTGAGTTTGAGCTCTGAAGCTATGAAAATGAGCAGTACCCATTACAGGAACTGTTAAAAAGTTGAAAAAGGGATCAGACTTCAACGAGAGATACAAGCAAAACTGATATGCATAGGACTAAGGTATACTAGAAGACTGGTAAAGGATGATATTGTCCATATTTAAAACCTCAACTTCTCAGTGAAACTAAAGGGAGAGATGTTTATTTGGTACAAAATTATATTTTTGGTAATGCATTTCCTAATTTAACTTTTATCATCAGTTTAGTTGAACACCATAAGTACATGGAAACTTGAATAGGGAGTAAGATTTTGTTGGTTTGTCCAGGTTAGTGTGATGCCCCTATAAATCCCAGAGTGATTTGGGCAGTGAGTCCAGAAATATTTGCAAAGTCCCCTTGGGGAAATGGGAAGAAAGAAGGGAATTTTCAACATCCTAATTTGTAGAATTTCTAATAGTCTCTCAAGCAGTGGGAACAACCAAATCAATATGCTGAGTCCTTGATCTTGGGGATTACCCGTATGAAACTTATTCCTGCAAAGGTTAGGTTAAGACTACTTAAAATTAGGCCTTAGAGTCACCCCCAGAGAACCTCTTTTGTTGCTCAGATGTGGCCTCTCTCTCTAAGTCAACTCAGCAGGTGAACTTACTGCCTTCCTTCCTACATGGGGTGTTCCCAGGGGTGTAAATCTCTCTGGCAATATGGGGCAGAAAGCCTGGGATGAGCCAGGACCTGGCATCAAGAGATTGAGAAAGACTTCTTGACTGAAAGAGTGAAGAGAGAAATGAGACAAAATAAAGTTTCAGTGGCTGAGAGATTTCAAACAGAGTCTAGAGGTTATCCTGGGAGTTTATTCTTATGCATTATATACATTTCCCTTTTTAGTTTATGGTGTATTGGAGTGGCTGAAGAGAAGTATCTGAAGCTGTTGAGATATGTTCCAGTAGCCTAGTTTTTTGAAGATGATTGTATAAAGATATTACGTTTACAATATGACTGTGTGATTGTGGGAGCCTTGTTTCTGATGTTTCTTATACCCAGGGTATGGACGGATGAATAAAAATATGGATTAAAAAAAAAGTTACTACCCACAACTGGGTGAGTCACATCTCTATGGGAATAATAAAAAAGCTCCCACCCAGCAATGTTGAATGAGGATTAAAGGACATGGGTTTTCTGGGGTCCACCACAGATTCAAATTGGCACAGCTGTGGTTTTATAATCTATATGTTTTTTAAAAATTGTGTTGTGTTTTTTAAGGAGAAAGCAGCAATATTTATTTAGTAACAGGTTTTATAAGGAAGAACCTGACTTGCTTTTTTTTAAAATAACTTTTCTTTTCTCTTTTCAGAGGATGTAAAGCAAGTTTTTGGGCAGACCACAATTCATCAACATATTCCATTCAACTGGGATTCAGAATTTGTGCAACTACATTTTGGAAAAGAAAGAAAAAGACACCTGACATATGCAGAATTCACTCAATTTTTACTTGTGAGTCTAGCTCTTAAAAAATTAAAAAGAATAAGTCTAAGTAAAACTGGGAACAAACTGAGGGTAAATGATACTTTGACTTGAACTCTGAATTTTGACTCATTGCGAGTATTCTAACCCTGGCCAAACTATCCATTTATAGATATTTCTGTAGTAGTATGTAGGAGCCATAGAATTAAATGGACTCATGGATTGTGTAGTTGAACTCCTTCAGGTTTAGGAGGAATACACATTGAAGCCCCAGGAAGATCAAGGTATTAGCCCAAGGTGACAGAAGTCAGGACCTTAAACACTTGGCTTGCGACTCATTCTGCTACTATTGATCATACTTATTAGCTTTGCCTTGAGAAATAGGAAGATGCCATTATCAGCATCAAACTGTAGAATTATTTCACCTGAGTAATTTCAAATCTCAGGCACTGAGTCCCAAACTTGGCTGCTTATTGAGATCACCTGGAAAGCTTTTTAAACTCTTGTAGCCTGGATCCCACCTCTAGCGATTCTGTTTAACTGGGGTGCAGACTGGCTGTTGAGATATTACAGCTTCCCAAATGCCCTTAATGTGCAGCAGTTTGAGAACCATCATTTTGAAGGCTCTTGCTTGCCTTACAACAGGGTTAAGCCTTGTAGGAGTTGTCTACATTTCTGGGTGTGTCTTTCCTGACCCAGCCAGTCTCTCCTGACTTACTGTCTTCACCCCCATCCTCCATTACCACCACATCATTGGCCCACCAATGATGCCAACAGAAGAGTATGAACAAAATATGATGGCAGTTTAGTTTTTCTTAGGCATAATTTAAAAAAAGTTTTAGTTTCCAAATAGTCAGTGGAGGTCTATATCTCTGTGATATATAGTTCTATGTATTAACCATTCCCTTGGTTTTTTTTTTTTTTTTGCATTTGATTTGGTGATCATTATTTTTTCACTGTTTTTGAATTTTCATTTTTTCTTTATTAAAGAAGCTGTGGGTTTACAGGACAATCATGTATAAAGTATAGAATTTCCTTATACCATGCTACTACCAACATCTTGCATTGGTGTGCAACATTTGTAACAATTGATAGTAGCATACTTTAAAAATTGAACTATTTATTAACTCAGGTCCATGGCTTAATTTAGGGTTCACTGTGAAGTGCAGTTCATGGGTCTTTAAAAATTTTTTATTCTGTTATATAATCAATCTAATATTTCCTCTTTTAATCATAGTCAGATATATATTTCAGTAGTTATTTGTTTTCACGATGTTGTGCTGCCATCACCCCTGTCCATTACCAAGACATTTCTGTTGTTCCAGATAGGAACCTTGTACCTTTTAAGCCTTAATTTCCCATTCCGCGTTCTTATCCCATCCCCTGGTATCCTATGTTCTAAATTCAGACTCTGAGTTTGCTTGTCCTAATTATTTCAAATCATTGAGATCATACAATATCTGTCCTTTTGTGCCTGGCTTATTTCGCTCAACATGATACCTTCAAGGTTCACATGATTATAATTTTTGAAAGACTCATTAGGGGGATTAGGTTATGTTTAAATTCTGGGTTCTGAAGAAAAACTTGCTGAGGAATCCACCTATTGTTTTTGTTATTAGAAATATCATTGGAAATGCCCATTTCTTCCTTGTGTTCAAGACTTTGCCAGATCTTCTTGAGGAGTAGCTAAAAACACAGTTGTGAGGTAGAGGTGGCGAATACCTGAGTGTACACACACACACACACACACACACACACACACACATGCAGCCCTGGGTTTTTTTGTTTGTTTGTTTTTTGTAGCAGTTCTTAAGCACTAGCATATTTAATAGATTAACCTGAATAGGTGCTTTTCTTTTTGACTTGCCTTTTAAATGTATTTTTATGGTGTATAGAATTTGTCATGCAGTTTAGTTTGCTTTCTTTTTCTTGAACTTGTGGCAACTTAAAACAGGATGACTTAAACTTGCTTTTGTATTTTTTAAAAACATGTGTTAATGTTGATGAATCCGTTTTCAGTTTTATATAAACATAAACTTAACTCAGGTGGAGAACGGAATATGGGTTGTTGGATTTTTGCTACTGTTTACACAAGACATTGGCGTACAGTAGGAGGCGGTATTCATTTTGATGAGGAATAATTACAATACTGCAGTTGAGACAAATGCCTCAAATTGACTTTATGGAACACAGCCTAATTAACTTGTAGCCTTAATGGGATGTTAGCAATAGTAAGAATGATCACATTTCTCTTTAAGCAAGTATCAATTATGCTGAATTGAATCGACTATACAACCACTCACAGCAGCTTCCAGATCTTCCTCAAGATAGGAGGCCGGAGTCAAAGATGAGATGATTCATGGATTCCTAGTTATTCTTCCAGCTGCAACTTGTAGAACATTCACTTAGATTTCACTCCATGCTATAATAGCGAATGCAAACATCCCGCAGTATCCTGCATAAGGATGATTTTGACTTTATAGTCAGAATGCAAATGGTAAACTTTTCTAGATTAAAATGGTTGTGGTGGGTAATTATTTCTGTTGGTGCTTTGCTTTTGTGTCCCATTCCAGGCCCAGATTGAAATGAATGAATGGTTGGTAACAGGCTTTACCTACTGAATGTCTAGGAAATGCCAGGTTTGATGTCTGTCATTGGGTTACTTCCCAATGCTTCAAACACTTTGCTTCCTTTGGGCTCTTTTCTGGGATGCAGGTAGCTTCTTAAAGATGTAAGTGAATTTAGTCTCCTGTTTCAGGCTCTAGCTTTGTTAAGCATGCTCCTGCCTTTCAGCTCTAAGGCAGGGCTCAGAAACACTGGCGCCAAGGTTATGAAAGTAGATGCTTGGCTGCTTGAGATGTGAAAGGGCTGCCACCTTACATGCTGTCGCCTCTCACCTGATGAGGAATGGGTGTGGCCACAGGTAGTGCTGAGAAGGCTTGTGGTTTCAGGGAACCAGAGTTGGGTGGAAAGACTACACTGCTGTGTCCCCCAAGTGTCCCTAGGAGGCTGCTCAGGTTGATTCCAGCCAACTCATGCCTCACATCTGTGTGTATTACCCATGCTTGTGTGTGTGTGTGTGTGTGTGTGTGTGTGTGTGTGTGACGGGGTGGTGGTGCCATCCTCAGTAAGTTCAGATGTTTAAAAACCTGTCTTCATTTAATGAATGCTTTATTATATTGAGGCAAGTGTGAACTTGCTGTTAGCTACCATGTGGTGGTGAAGGCTTTCTTTGGTTCGGATTCTTCTGTGCTTGGTCTGGGCATTGTGCCCACCCACTGAGGCAGCAGTGGTCACATGGTAGCTCATGTGGATGGTGAGCTGGAGACTTGTTTTCTGTATTTTGGTTATAAAAGTCATCACATGGAAAATCAATTTTATATCCTTTGAATTGTTAAACTTGCCTTATCGTTACTTTGCACCTGAGTGATAATGTTGATGCAAGTGGCAGGGGCACTAATGATACCTTCTTCCCTCTTTGGTAGGGAAGGATTTTAAAAGGGAGTGGGACGCCCTTTCCCTCACTCTATTCTTAATCCTGTTGCATCCACTGCTACTGTTTCTTTATCCCCAGTTATGTCTGTCATCGCCACTTAATGCTTAAATGAGTTTGTATGTCTGAATGTGAATAGGTTTTATATGTGGGTATGCAGGTGCAGTTTTAAATACTCTATAAAACTCTCCATGTATCTCACTCTCAGCTCCTAGAACAGAGCTCTTATTTTACAGTTTCTGGTTGGGTGAATTTTTAGGAGACCATCTGGAGAAATCTTCTTATTCCATATCTGATATAATACCTTTTTATGAATTGTATAAACATGACACTCTCTACCTTGGTTGGAAGTAAATTTTGTGCTGTGATTATTGCTCATGTAGGGCAAGCTGCCTGATTCAGCAGCAGCCTGTCCGGCATGAGAGCTTGCTGAGAGGCCTTGTGCAAAGGGCAGAGAGCAGCTCAAAAGGAGCAACTGCAGCAGATATAAAATTCACACCAAAGGGTTTGCCCTTTGGTGGCAAAAACTGTTAAAGGGAGATAAAAATCCAGAAACAGCATTAAAGTATGGTTAGAGCAGCCACCCAAACTGAAAACTTAAAGAACCAGGTCAGGGCATGAAGGTCATTTAGTCATAAGGTCCCATTTTAGAGATGAGGAGGTGAAGACCTTTCACTTCAGAGGCTCTTTATGATATCTCATTCATGGCTTTGATTTACATTTCCCTAATGACTAATGATCTCGAGCATCTTTTCTGGAGCATATTTGGGATTATGCTTTGTATATTGTCCTTGGAGAAATGTCTGTTCATATCCTTTGCTTATTTTTAAAAACTTGAGTGAATATTGTTGGCAGCTAGGGACATGGAGTGAAAAGCTTTTTTTTATTCTTCTGCCCAACTATTCTTTCAGGTCAGTATTCACTTACTTTCAGAAAAAGGAAAGTACTCGTTACAACTAATATTTGTACAATCCTGATAATTTACAGAGTACTTTTAAATATTACATTTATGAGAATAGTCTCTTACTAATAGCCTGGATGTCATTGTCATCCCCCATTGTATGCAAAAAATAAACAGATTCTAGGGTAAAATTTTGTATTTATGGGTAATTTGCTTAGCAGAGGGCCCATAACTTTCATTAGGTTCCCAAAGGAGTACCCCAGAGGAGTAAAGAGCAACTGCTCTGGAGTTTAGCTTCTTATATAAGATCCCAGGCATGCCAGGAATTTAAAAATATGATATTACCATTACCAAGACACATACTTCCTCCAGGGCCAATGCTACAAAGAGTTATTTTATGTTCTAGAAGGGGCCATGTTTCTCAGTTGGGGTACCTGGTCATGTATTGCTGGCCATTTAGCTTTGCTGACCCCTACCCATTAATTACTTGATATGGTCAACAAAAGAGGGTTGGGTGAATGATACTTTCATTTCCAGTTATTGCTCAGTGATGTTTTTTATTGGGTATATATTTCACATATGATTATTAGAGTTTTAAAATAATCTATACACATGAATTTCCAGTGGCTTCAACCTTAGGGTCAAAAAGTCTAAGAGCGCTACCAAATCCAATCATCTTAACTATAAAAATGTTGTTACTAATTACCTTTCATAGAAATTTCTGGCTTAGAAAGTGCCTTTATGTATATTTGCCCTTACAGTCACCTTAGGAGCTAAATAAGGCAGTGGCCATTATTTCCATATGAAAGATGAGCACACAAAAACAGATTTTCTGGGTGTGTTCAAGACAGACCTGTAGAACTGGAGTTGAATTTAGTTTTCCTAAATCTGTAGCTGTGTGTTTCAAATTTTAGTGTAAAAATTATCTGAGGGGCTTATTTTTACAATGTAGTTTCCTGGGTCCCTCTTCCTCATGGATCTGATTCCGAAGGTCTTAACTAGAGCCCAAGAAACTGTCTTTCCAGCAACCATTCTGAATTATGATGTTCCAGGGACCACACTTTGAGAAAATCAACCTAAACTAGACAACTCTGGCTGTTTAAAAGCACAGGTCTTCAGGTCTTCATTCTGAGGCAGATGGGAAGCCTGGAGAGAAATCCATAATCAGATTTGTGTTTCAGAAGGACCACTCTGGGTATTGTATGGAAAATGGGGTAGAGATGGACCTGACCAAAGAAAAGGAGACCCATTGCTCACTTTCTAATCCAAGAGTGAAGTAACTATGGCCTGAGTTAGGCGGATGGAGCATGCAGAGCACTGCAGTCAAGTGAGTATCACAATAAAGCAAGTCACACAAAGTTTTTGGTTTTCACAGTGCATATAAAAGTTATGCTTACTCTACACTGTAGTCTATTAAGTGTGCAATAACATTATGTATTTTAAAAAGACAATGTACATACCTTAATTAAAATGTGACACCGAGACATAAAGTGAGCGCATGCTATTGGATAAATGGTACCAATTGGCTTGCTTGACTCAGGGTTGCCATAAACCTTCAATTTGTTAAAAAAAAAAAAAAAAAAAAAAAGCAGTATCTGCAAAGTGCAGTAGAATGAGGTATGCATGTGCTGGTGATAGGCTGAAGTAAATGAATTCAAGAGAAATTTAGGAGGTAGACCTGCAAGGGTTAGTGATTTAATAGGATAGGTATGGTTCAGGATTTGCAGAAGTCAGGATTGACTCCAGGTATCAGGTGTGGGCAAGGGGTGCACGGTGGTTTCCTTTGTTGAGCTGGGGAGTTCGGTAGGACAGGGGTTGTCCTTTGTACATAATAGCTGTTCACATGTGTGTTGGTGAACACAGTCGACTCTGCCTCCTTGCCTCAGTTTCTTGGAGTTAGGATGTTATTGTAGTGCCCCTGATATGGCCCCCACAGACTCAGGATTTTCTGAAGAATTCTTCTCCCCAATTAGTAGAGCCAAGAAATATTTTCTTTTCCAGGGGCCTTCCTCTTATTGCTCTAGGAACAATCTTCAATAAATCTTCAATACTCTAAACTGGTGGATAGGCAAAATTTTGCAGTTAGGATTCCATTAGTTAAGCGACTTGAAGAGAGTAGGCCTTTGGTGGTCTGAAGCTGCCTGTACCTGGAAAAACATGTTCTTAAGCCTAATTAACTCATTCCTGGGGGTGTGAACCCATTGTAAGTAGGACCTGTAAGAAGAACCTTTTATGAGGCTACTTCAGTTGAGGTGTAGTCCACCTCAATCAGGATGGGTCTTAATCCAGTTATTAGAGTCCTTTATAAGAGACTGAAATTCAGAGAGAGAGAGAGAGAGAGAGAGAAAGCCACAGGGAACAGCCAGAAGCTGAACATCAGTGGAACCTGGAAGTAAAGGGAGAGACCTGGAGACACCACCATTTTCTTTGCTATATGACAAACTAAGGAGCAAGAATCATTGGCACCCAGCCCCAGAATACCATTGCTTGGGTGGGATAAAGCATTGCTTGGATGATGCCTTGATTTGGACCCTTTTCCTGAGCTCAAAACTGTGAGCAGATAAATTCCTATTGTTTAAGCCAGCCCATTTCATGGTATGTGCTTGAGCATGCAAAGGACAGTAAAATGGGCTAATAGTCCTTTCTGTCATCTCATCAGTACAATTGAAAAATGACGTTACCTGACGCAACAAAGAGCCCTTGTCACAAAAGTTGTTGCTTTACAATCATTTAATTCAGGTCCCCATTTTGATAAATCCCAGAGAGGTAAATCATAGTTGATAGAATTGGAAACAGAGCCTGAATCAAAGCTGTCTTGTATACTGAGCTGGCCATTCTTATTGGTAAGAACTCTTGTCTCAGGATCACGTGAGCCCCACACCAACCCTTGTAGAGGCCAAAGCAAACTCATGCTGATAACGTAACTGAACAATTTTGGTCCTTTTGTTAAGTCAAATTGCTCTTTATTTTGGCTTATGAGTCAGTGCGGCATACAGGTGAGCCCAAGTATTTTCTGTGTAAAATGGAAAGCCTGATTGTTTAGGTTCTGTGTATCAAAGCAGTAGGTGCTAGAAGTCTGCAGCTCTGAGATGCTGGTGGTTATTATATCCCCCTAGAGGCCAAAGGGTCAGTGCTGCTAGTTAGTTATGTTCTGGGCTTGACAGTCACCATCACTTAGGGTTTGCTGCTATGTTTGTTATGGAATCTTGATGTAAAGGGAAAAAAATTTTCAGCATCAAAAGGGCTATGCATACTAAAAAGAAATCACCTCCTTCATCAAGCAAAACCTGTTTTCAGTGTAATATGTTCAACCAAAGCAACATCAAATTCTCAAGCTTTGGAATTAATAATGGATTTCAGGTGTTAATGAAACCAGTCACTTGTAGAAGAGCTCACTGAAGCCACTTTGCTTAAACAGGATGGTGGACAATTAACAAGTTCCTTGCTTAGGATGGCATAACCTGAGCCATTTGTGCCTCCCCACTGTCCCCCAACTGGGCATCTGTATTAGTTAAAATATCTAGACTGTGGACCTTCAGTAGCCAGAAACCACAGTTGCATTTACATTTTGAATTTGCAAGTGCTTTTATGTTGACATTTAAGTTGGACCAGATGGGGCCTCTAATAAAACTTTGATACTTGTTTCATTAGTAAAGTAACCACATGATGTTCTAAAATGAAATGAGTAAAGGTGGCTAAGGTTGTTGGCCCTCAGCTCCGTCAGTGGATTGGGTTGTGTTTTCTATCTAAATGGAGGCCATTGCTGGTTTGGAGACGGGTGACCAGAGGTGAGGTAATATCCCGGTCACTTGGTGAATTAGATGCAGGACATGTTCCATTCACACTGCACACTTTCTGTCCTCTAGGCAGGGGAAATCAAGGATTCATTGTGCAGTTTGTGCCCATGGTATTAGCCAGCTTGCTGTTTGTAGGACAGCCTGTTGTGAAGGCTTTTAGAGGGACATTCTGGTAAAAATGAGTAGGCCACACAGCATCACCCCAGCTGCCTGCTACCCACTGTGACATTTAACGTTATCCAGAAGAGCAAGGAAATGGAGTTGGTAAAGCTCTGTTCTTGGTTTCTGCCGAGGTGCTGCTTGTGTGCGATACTACATGTGACCCTGCTTCTGAAGGCACTTTTAATAAAAAGTCCCCACCCAGTGAATTGGGGATGAAATTTCATCTTGAACTCTGAAAGTCTGAATGTGGAGAGCACAGAAAAATGTTAAGAATTGGCAGTCCTTATCTCTTACCTATTTCATTGCTATGTTCTGTTCTTACTCTTTTTAAAATATGTGGATCTCTTAATTAGAATTTTTTCCTGTAGGTTAGCATAGGATTATGAAAAAGTGGATACTTATATATTAAATAATATACAGGTTCTGACACTTGATGTAGTTTCAAACTCATTCAAAATAGAGCCAAATTTATTACCATCTTTTTTTAAGCAATTCTTTATAGATTTTCTTCTTGTTTGAATAAATTCTACCTACCTATTTCCCAGAATCCTTCTACCACCATCCCTAAAATCAAATTTTTCTATACTGTTTCCTTATCAATAACTTCCTACTTCCATTAAAGTTCTATTTTTTTATTTCAAAACTTTGTGTTTTATGTACAAAGCACAAATGTGCAAACTTGGCAGGGGTCTTGTTTGGTGTTCTTGGTTTTATAATAAATCATCTGGGTCTGCTACTTGTTTTCAGAACCTATTTTTTTATTTGTTTCTGATAAATTGTTCACAAGCCGAAGCACAAGCTTGCATGTCTGAATAGACGTGAAGAGAATTTTTGCATTCACAATGTAGTCACTTGAAAATTGGACATTATTAAGGAAATGATAAGCCTGAAACTATTCGGTACATGAATGTTAGATCTAAAGTGTATAACCCTAATCTATGCTTATTTCTGTATACCTAGCAATTTTGAAGAGTTTGAATTTTTTCCCCCTACAGCAGACTGAATGGATGTGTTGTAGTAGTTGGAAACTGCTGCAATAAAAGCCTATTTCATTAAGCATCATGCTCTAGAAAACAACTTACTGGCAAATATTAAAGAGAAATTGGGCCTCCTTTCATGTGTCTGAGCTTAAGTGCCTTAGAGAAAGCCATGGAGCCCTCACCCTAGAGTGCTGCCCTCAGGTGATTGGAGCCCGTTCTCTTCAGTTGACTTTTCCATCAGCAGCTTTTAGGAAGCACCCATTGCCTGGCACTGGTTAGGGGTCCCCTCCCAGCTTGCTAGCCCTCTGGGGGTTCTGGAGTGTCTCAGGCCCTCCTTTTTTTATTTTCTGTACAGACTTATATAGACATCAGATTTTTGAAGTCTACTTGACCTCTGTGCACACTGTGGGGTGATCTGTATTTCTACAATCATGATTTCTTTCTTCTGATTTTTATAGGTCTCTCTCTCCAAGGAGCAGGCAGTCTTGTGTGGGTTAAGCTTGTGGTCTGGGACAGGCTTGGGTACCTGTTGAGTTCTGTTTTTATCTCAGTTGCCCTTTAACTCATTTCCGCATATACAAAATGGGATGTGGAGGTAGAGTGTAAACTCACAGCATTGTGGGAGGGTTCAGAAGTGATGCCTGAGCTGTGGAGGACAGCACACCCTTAAGGCTTAATACATGTGAGCTTTATTCCCCATCCCCCAATTCTTTTATGCTTGCCAGATTTATATTTCAACAAATATCTCCAGCTTCATTTTGTTTATCACTACTGAAACTCTTTATCTCCTACCACATTTCTCATCGTGATCTTCTCCCCTTAAGTTATTTACCTTTGTGGTAGACACTCATATCTCAACCATCATCCCAGATGAGAATTTCTTAAGATAGATCTTGCTTATATATATTTTCTGTATATTCAAGTTATCACCAAAACTTTTCTTAAAACTTATTCTATTTTTCTGTCCAAATCCCCTTACTTAGGATTTTACCCAAGGCAGTATAGGCTCATGGTTAAGAATCTTCTTTGAAATCAGAGATACGTGGGTTTGAATCTCAGCTCTTGCCCCTTTTTAGGTGTGTAACTCTGGACTACTTGCTTAACCTCCCTGAGCTTCAGGTACTTCTCTGTAAGGTGAAGATAGTGATTACTTCACAGAATGATTGTGAGGCTTATCGAAATACTACCTTGGAAGTTCTTGGCATAGCCCCCAAGCCTCTTGAAAGCTGCTTAAGTAGCCAGCTGTTCTTGTTGTTTTCCGTCTGTCTAGTCCTTATCTTTTTACTCCTGTGGCTGGTTCAGAATGAATCAGCAGCACTGCTATTCCTTACTGAGTGATTTTTGGAAAGATCCAAATGACTTGTATTGGAATGGACATTAGGGAAACCTAAACCTTAAACCTTTCACCTTGGCAAAAAGTTAAAGTACTGTTTATTAAATGCCTGCCTTGTATACATGGCCTCTAGTATTTATAGGCCTGCGAAGTAGGTGGGACTGTGCCTGTTTTATAGAAGAGAACCTGAGGCTCTTAAGATGCAGACACAACCCATGCCCTGCTAGCTAGTAGTGTCAAGACTGATATTTGACCTCTGCCCATTCCTGTTCCAAATTGCATATTTTTGTAATATCATATTGCTTCCATAATCACCTCTATTAAATAGAATAAATTATCATATGTTGCTCAGCCTATAGTTGAACAAATGTTTCTAGTGAGAGGGAACCTGCTACTTTACAAGGTAGTAGGTTTCATTGCTGAATAGTTCTGAAAGTTAAATACTTCTGTGTATTATGTGAAAACCTGACCCATATAGTTTCTTTTTTTAAGAAATACAGAAAACCAGTCTAAGGCTATTTTTTTACCTTAAGTATTGGAGTGTTACTATTCATTCTCCCATTGTCTCCCCCCAGATTTATTTTTCTACCCTTTGTCTTGAACATTATTTCACAAATGCTCTATTTCATGATTACTAAAAGCTTTCTGTCCTAGTTTTTTTTTTTTTTTTTTTACTACTTCTTGGTTCAGATCTAGGAAATATCAGTCTGTTCGTAGTCCTAAGTATAAGTTAGATTTTTCTTAAATAGCTTTAGAAGTGCAAATGGAGAGCTTCGATTTTGTCACTCTACCTGTAAGTAGTGAGACTGGTAATTTATTCCAAAAATCATTTATTCCTAATTTAAATATCATAGAACCCCTATGTGCTGGCTCCCCCAGGTTTCCTTATTTGTTTTTCTCTTCCTCAGCCTCTTGGGGTTATGGGAAAGAAGAAAAACTGAGCAAGGCCTTTAGATTCCATTTCTCTCCTCCATGTTCTCTGCTGCACACAGGCAAAACAATCCTGACAGTGTAATGCACAGAAGGTTTTTGCCTTAATTGAAACTTCTAGGAATTTCAATATTTTCCATGGAAAATAAGCAACAGAAAAATCTAGAGCATTAAGAATAACTTAAAAGCAAGTTGTTTTTATTTCTTCACAGCCATTAAGATTCCTAAGCATAAAATGTATTCTTTAATCAAACTCCTGACAGTGTCATTATCCATGGCTCCCCGTGAGCATAGGGAAGTATTTGGAGCGATGTTGGTACAGCAGCGCTGCCTGGGTTTGAATTTGGAGGTTCGCTGCTCACTGTCAGTGAGACCTCAGTTTCCTCAACTGCTACAAAGATGCTAGTAATAGTAACCTACTTTAAAAGGTTACTGTGAAAATTCCCCTTGAGGGACTGGGGGAAAATGGTAGAAATATTAAACTTCTACTGGATATTCTTGCAATCTTTGGGGCCTCCCAATTTAAAAAGCCAAGCTCTTGATCTTCGGGCTTACCTGCATGAAACTTATTCCTGCAAAGGAAAAGCTAAACCTACTTATGATTATGCCTAGGAGTCACCCCCAGAGAACCTCTTTTGTTGCTCAGATATGGCCTCCCTCTCTAAGCCAACTCCACAGGTGAGCCTACTGCCCTCCTTCCTACATGAATCCCAGGGGTGTAGATCTCCCTGGCAATGTGGGTCATGACTCCTGGGGATGAACCAGTATTTTGACGTTGTGGGAGTGAAAAAGACCTCTTCACCAAAAGGGGGAAGAAAAATGAAATAAAATAAGTGGCTAAGAGATTCCAAATAGAGCCAGAGATCATTCTGGAGGTTATTCTTATGCGGTATATGGATATCCTTTTTCAGTTTTTCATGTATTGGAATAGCTAGAGGGAAATACCTGAAAATGTTGAACTATATTCCAGTAACCTTGATTCTTGAAAACGATTGTATAGTGCTTTTAGAATGTGACTGTGTGATTATGAAAACCTTGAGATTGACACTCCCTTTTCCAGTGTATGATGAGTATAAAAAAAAAGACACAAAATAAGTAAAAGAGGGGAACGGTGATACTAGATGTTTTGGGTGTACTTTTTCACTTTTATTTTTATTATTTTTATTTTTTTGAGTAATGAAGATGTTCAAAAATCAGCTGTAATGAATGCACAGCTTTATGATGCTGTGAGCCAAAGAAATAAAAGGCACCCAAATTGTAAAGGAAAAAGTAAAACTTTCATTATTTGCACATGACATGATACTAGGAAGATCCTGAGAAATCTACAGCAAAGTTACCTGGGCTAACAAATTCAGCAAGGTGGTGGATATAAAATTAATGTCCAAAAATTACTAACATTTCTATACACCAGCAATGACCTAACTGAAGAGTCAGTTAAGGAAAATATCCCATTCAAAATAGCAACTAAAAGAATCAAGTACTTAGGAATGAACTTAACTAGGTACATAAAGGACTTGTACACAGAAAACTATATAATATTGCTAGAAGAAATCAAAGAAGATCTAAATAGGTGGAAAGACATTCCCTGTTCATGGATAAGAAGGCTAAATATAGTTAAGATGTCAGTTCTCCCCAAATTGATCTATAGATTCAACACAGTACCAATCAAAATTCCAACAACCTACTTTAAAGACTTGGAAAAGCTAGTTACCAAATTCATCTGAAAGGGAAAGAGACTTTGGATGGCTAAAAGCATCCTAAAAAAGAAGAATGAAGTGGGAGGGTTAACACTTCCTGACTTTAAAACCTATTATAAAGCCACAGTGGTCAAACCAGCATGGTACTGGCACAAAGACAGAAGCATTGACCAATGGAATTGAATCAAGAGTGCAGAAATAGACCACCAAATCTATGGTCAACTGATTTTTGACAAGACCCCCAAATCCTCTGAACTGGGACAAAATAGTCTTTTCAGTAATTGGGCATTGGAAGAAATGGATATCAATAGCCAAGAGACTGAAAGAGGACCCCTATCTTACTCCCTACACAAAAATTTACTTAAAATGGATCAAACACCTAAATATAAGAACTTAGCACCATAAAACATCTAGAAAAAAATTTAGGGAAACATCTTCAAGACCTAGTAATAGGAGGTAGCTTCCTAAACTTTACACCTAAAGCACAAGCAACAGAAGAAAAAAACAGATAAATGAAACTCCTCAAATTTCAAATGCTTGTGCACCCCAAAAGACTATCAAAAAGGTGAAGAGACAAGTCAATGGGAGAAAATATTTGGAAATCACATATGGACAAAGGTTTGAGATCTAGTATACAAAAGAAATCATACTCCAACAACAAAAGAACAAGCAATGCAATTATGAAATGGTCTAAAGATATGAATAGGCATTTTTCTGAAGAGCAAATACAGATGGCTCAAAAGCACATGAAGAGATGCTCATTTTCACTGACTATAAGGGAAATGCAGATCCAGACTACAATGAGATACCACCTCACACCTATAAGAATGGCTCCTATTAAACAAACAGGAAAACTATAAATGTTAAAGATGCGGAGAAACTGGGACACTTATGCAGTGCTGGTGGGAATGTATAATGGTGCAGCCACTATTGAAGATTGTTTGGTGGTTCCTTAGGAAGCTAAATATTGACTTGCCCTATGACCCAGCAATAGCACTACTTGGTATATGCCCAGAAGAGTTGAAAGCAACAACACAAACAGGCATTTGCACACAGATGTTCATAGCAGCATTATTGACAATCACCAAAAGATGGAAACAAGCCAAATGCCCATCAACAAGTGAGTGAATTAACAAAAGGTGGTATATACCTATGATGGAATATTATACAGAAGTAAGATGAAATGACGTCCTGAAACACATGACAGCCTTGAGGACATAATGCTGAGTAAAATAAGCCAGACACTAAAGGATAGGTACTCTATGATTCCACTTTTATGACCATGGTATAGGTAAAATCAGAGGCTTATAGTACAGAATATAGGAGACTTAGAGATATATAGAAACTAGAGATGGATGAACAATTAGCTAATGAGGTTGAATTCCAATGTAAGGGAATAGATAGGAGTGAAGCAGTTCACTAGTGTGTCTATAAGTAATATTAGCATATTGAAGATGAATGAGATTGAAAGGGGTTGTATAGACCTACATGTCCCACTGATTAACAGTAGAAATATAGATTAGTTCTTGCAAGAACTACTTCAAAGATCCGATTTGTGTACAAAGAGTGTTTAAGTCCAGGGTACAGGGGAAAATGCATGCTATAGGCCATGTTTAAAAGGAAAACATCAGCACCAACTCAGCAACAGCAGGGGAGGGACAAGAGTTAAGAGGAGGTTTAGATTTCCTATTTGGCAAGGATGTGTTTATTGGTTTTCTTTCTCCTGGGAACAATGAAATTATCTAAAATTGAGAGTGTTGATGGACTGTGGACTTTGGGCACTATACATGATCCCTGATGAATGCAGGTAGCTGAAGGATGCACTGACTGAGAAGTTGATTGGCAAATGATGGTGTAGACTTATGAACGAATGTTGTGCTGCTACAAAAAAGGAACAAAGTCGTGAGGCAAGCAACATTGTGAATGAATGTGTGGGACATTTGGTGAGACAAAATAAGCCAGAAGCAAAAGAACAACAATGGTATGGTCTCTTTTAGAAAATGCTTACAAGAAAACGGGCTGTTTTGTAAGCTTTTACAGCAGATACATTTAGTCTAGAGTGGTAATTATTCTAGATTTTGAAAGGCTGTTATATATATATATGTAATTTATATGTAACCTGATATTTAGAGATAAGAATGAAGTCGATCGTGTTGGGATTAAAGGAAGACAGTGTGTATATTTTAGAACCACACTACTCTTCAAGACCAAAGGAAAAAAGGTTTATTTGGTCTGGAACTGAAATTTTCTATAGTACATAATTTAACTCAACCTATCTCTGTAGCTCAATTGAACAATTGAAACACAGGGAGCCCAGGATAAGAAAAGGTCCTTTAATCCTGTATAGATTATTGTAGTGCCTGGATATATCCTAGAGTATATTAAGCAGATAATAAAAAAGTATTTGCAAAGTCCCTTGAGGGATGGGAGAAAAAGTATGGAATTATTAAACTTTACCATCAGGAAATCCCAATACTGTGTCAAACTATAGGGACACCCAAATGGCCATGTCCTTGATCTTGAGGCTTACTCTTGTAAAGCTTATGTAGGTAGCATAGAAGCTTAGCCTACCTATATATGTGCCTAAGAGTTAACTTCTGGAGGACCTCTTTTGTGCTCAGATGTGGCCTCACTCTCTCTAAGCCCAACTCAGCAAGTGAAATCATTGCTCTCCTCTCTATGTGGGACATGACATCCAGGGGTGAATGTCTCCCTGGCAGTGTGGGAGATAACTCTCAGGGATGAGTCCAGTCCTGGTACCATGGGATTAACAATTGCATCCTGACTAAAAGGGGTAAATGACGTGTAATGAATAAAGTATCAGGGCAGAGAGAGTTAAAATTGAGCCAAGAGGCTACTCTGGAGATTGGTCTTACACAAGCTTCAGTTAGACATTGCTACCTATCATAACCTGCCAAACCTTAACCAGACCATTCAAGCCAATCCTAAAGAACACCTAGGGCTATATATAAAAGATTCTATAAGGGTTCCTAGGACTACTGTTTTCCAGAAACCTACATCCTCCTGCGGGGTCCATGGACCAGATAAGTCCTGAAACCCAGAGGGCCCAGCCACTCTGGAACATCAGATAGTGCCATCTCCCTACCCCGTATTAGTGACAGACCCTTCCAACATGAAAATTTAGAATGGCTATAGCCCAGCCACCCCTAAAGAAAGGGATGGAAAGATCAAAGGTGATGATGGCATTATACAGAGCAAATAGGATTTAACAAATGAATATGATTGCTGAATCATTAAATTGATATCTGTTTTAGTCTCCAGTAATTTAGAGCAGGTAGAAGTAAAAACCTAAAATTGTGGATTGTAACTCATGTCAAACTGTGAAATATGTTCTATAACTAATTGTGGTGTTGTGCTTTGAAATTCTTTTTTGTATGTATGTTATTTTTCACAAAAAGAATGAAAGAAGTCGATTGTGGTGATAAAAAAGCATTTAAGCCCTTTAGCCTCCTATATTCTGGAGCAGCTAGAAGGAAAAATTTGAGAGAATCATATGGTAGCCCATGATGATATCTGGTATCTGTCCTGTCATTCCTTGTTGAAGAGTGCTTTGAAAACTATTGCTTTTTTATTCCTTTGCTTTGTATATATGTTATACTATAGAATAAAAAAGTTAAAAAAAAAAAAAAAAAGAAGTTGCTGTGACCATTTAAGTAATTCTTATCAAGTGCTTTAGGAGACTTTGTGTCTGGTGCATAGAGCAGTGCATGCTGTCACCGTGAGTGCTGTGCCCAGTGAGGTAGTGGTTTCATTTCTGCAGCCAGAAGAATAGTCACCATATAAACAGATGCTCTTCAGCTGTCCATCTTCAGTAAACGAATTTTAATGTGGGGGAAACACCTAACTAAATGTTTTAGCTGTAGCCTACTATTTAGAGAAATACATAGATCTAGTGTCTTGTTCATGGAAACTCAAGAGTCTTCAAGAGTTGTTGGGAGTGTTTTCCCAAGCTGTTCATCACAAGGAGGGAGAGGGCCTTCATTTTCTGTCACTGAGGGATCCCTGTTGGTAAAGGTTTAATCATGGAGGTGTAGGTGCAGGAATGTGTAAGGACACACTTCTCATTGCAGGTGCACCCCTGTCCTGCAGTGAGGGCATTGGCCACTGCTTCGGCATCCGTCTCTTCATTCTGAACCCTACACAGCTGGCCTCAGTATTCTGGCTTCACTGTCCTCTCAGGACACGGGGTGGTCGGGCAAAGCGATGCTGTTTTGGTGTGATGATCTGAGCATCCCTAAGACTGTACATGAGTTATAAACTAGGGAAAATGGCAAATAACTGAACACACCATTTGCTGTTGTTGAGGCTAATCCTGGCTTGGGAAAGTTTTAGCAGCTTTATCAAGTCTACGTTTCCCGGGTCTGGCTATTCAAAGGAGACTATGTTCATTCATTTTCAGTTGAAGATATACTGTGGTCATTTTCACTTCAGATTATTTTAGTGGTCAGTTTCTTCCATCCTGCTAAATTGGGGGGCCTGATACAAGTTCGGTCAATCATGCTTTGTTCATCCAGTTGATTTTATAGACCACACGATACTGGTGATGATGTATACCATTTGTTGAGCGCCTATTGCATGTATTTTGCCCAGTGCTGTGAAATGGAATCAACAGGATATAGTCTCTTTTCTTTTAGTGAGGTAGAGGGAGAGATAGGAATATAAACAATGGATTATAATGAAAGAGGAAAGGAAAGAAGTATTATAGTTGAGTTCAAGCAGAGGCCCCATATGAACTCAGATCAGTTATTTTCAGGTAGGAGACCTGGGGGGTATTTGAGCTAAGCCTTGAAGTGGTAGGATTTCAGGAGCTAGAGAAAGGAGTAGCAGGTACACTAAGCAAAGGCAGAGACCTGGAGGTATGGAAGGGCTGCTGGGCGTGGGTTGGAGGGAGATGAGGCTGAGAGCAGCTCCCATATGGTCTTGAAGGCTCGGCTGTGGAGAATTGAGTCTTTATGGTGAAGGGCTGTTGGAAGTTTCTGCCAAGGAAGATTGAGGTCAGAGCTGAGATTCTGACCTCTGATGTATGTGCGATGGATCGCAGAGGTCAGAGAGAAGTACCAGCTGACAGCTGGACTGTAGAGGTCCTTCAGGGGAGATCTGAACCATTGGATTCAGAATAAAGAGGAAAAGATATGTTTTGAGTGATCATTCAGAGGTTGAAGTGACACAATTTGATTTGCTGGTTTGTTTGATGTGGGGAAAGAGACAGATTTCTAGGTGAGGTGATGGGAAAAACAATGTACCAGTAGTTGTAGGAGAGGGATCAGGTCTGAGGGTGATTGGGGAGTAGTGGGGATAGTGATGCTTGTGGGTAATTTTATGGCTTTAACAAGATACCCACACGGAGATGCCCTCTAGGCTGTTGGATATTCTGCTCCAGCAGATTAGGGTAAGAGATTTGAATTTGGGAGTTAAGCCTTGGGATAAGCCATATCCTTGAGGAGTTGGGGTAGTGGACTTTCCTAGCATAATAGAGTGAGAAGACCAAAGAGGTGACAAATGCCTCCTTTTAGGGAGTGAGTAGATTTGGTGCCAGAAATGTCAGGGTCCTGGGGACAAGTTTTAGCCAAGATAGGCTGGATCAAAACTGGCAGATGCTGTAACTGTGAAGCGGCTTTTGGATGGGGGGGGTCGAGTGCTACTGGCATCTAGTGGGTAGAGGCCAGCGATGCTGTGAATCATCCTGCAGTGAGAATGATGTTTCACAACAAAGACTTAGCCTCACTCCCCTCCTCCAAATGCCTCGAATGCCTGGGTGGTGCGACCCTGGGCTAGAGCACTACGGTGTTCCAGAGGAACTACTCTCTTCAGTCTGTTGTTACATCACATGTTTGTGTTCCACGTTTTCATTTGTTTTTTGTTTTGGGGTTCAAGGTCTGGGACTCGAACCTGGGTCTTCCACATGGGAGGTGAGCATTCTACCACGGAACCACCCATGCATCCTGTGTTCCACCTGGATGTTAAGAAGTTCTTGCTTTCCATTTTGAGAGAGCTGAATGTCCCTGCAGGCATTGTCCTTTTGATCATCTGCATTACTTACACTGGGTTTGGCCAGGTCATTGAACCCATCAAACTTCATTCCATTTTCAGTTTCTTTGTGTCTCTGGACTCCAGCAGGGCACAGAAGTGGTTTGGTTTCTTTGGATAGGAGATTTAAGGTGGAGTGCATTTTCTCTAGACCTATTCATTGGTCTGAGCAAATTTCTCTTTCTCAAAAGGAAACAGTAGCTTGGGGGCCCTCTTGACCAGTACGTGGGGCTTGTTCAGTTAAGATGTTATCTATATTTTTTCACCCTAATTTGAAAATGATCAGTTGTTGTAGCAGTTAAGGGAAAAACATAAATGAAGTATTTCACCCTCTTTATTTGTAGGAGATACAACTAGAGCATGCAAAGCAATCATTTGTGCAACATGATGATGCCAGGACTGAAAGAGTTACTGCCATTGACTTTCAAAACATCATGGTCACCATTCATCCCCATGTCTTGACACCTTTTGTGGAAGAATGTTTTGTAGCTGTAAGTTGTAAACAACTTGTCTTAATAACATAGTGTATTCTACCTTATTCAAGCTCAGTAAAGAAGAGATTGTAGAAACAATTCTTACGAAGAGGGCTTTTCTGCTTAAAGTACTAACATCCTTAGTGTGATACACATTATCAAACTTACAGACCAAGAGTGTGTTTTGGCTCATTTTAGTGTGGAGAGGTTAATTTTTGGTTGTCTAGATAATATGGACTACCTTAGAGACAAGTATTAACTGGTAAAAGAAGAAAGGAGAAGCAGATTTCTGTTCTCATGTTGTTAATTTTGTTTTATTTTTTAATATTTGTTGGATGTTGATCTCCACTTCTGTCTATTCTTCAAGGCAAAATTAAAATAAAATTTAAAAAGTGCACACATTTACTTGCTTATTAGATTAGTAAGCAGAACAGAAAGTCCAAATTGTATATTCATTCAACACATTTTGCTGAGGCTGCAGTGGCAGATTTGACAGACATACCCTCCCTGTTGTATGTCCTGGAACCTCCATCCTCATGCATGTCCAGCCACTATCCTTTCTTCATGACCCTACGGTGTCCTGGGACATTCTGTGGTGATGGTCCCCAAGCCTCTCAGTCTCAGAGCATCAGCATCACCGTGCATAATTATTTAAAATACAAGTTCCAAGGTCTCCTCCAGATGTACCAATTCAGCATTTATGAGGTGATGAGGCCCTGGAATCTGTCATTTCTAAAGCTTTGTGACCAAATCTGATGATCACTTAGATTTGGGAGCCATCATCCAACAGTAACTCTCCTTTTGCTAATCCCAGAGAGAAGACTCTGCATGTTTTCACTGTCCTTTGGGTTTCCCACACTGCTTACCATAGGCAGGAACTCAGGGTGGTCTTTTGTCTTTACTTTTTTTCTATTTTTGGAGATATGGCATCCTTACAAAGGCCTTTTCCTCTTTTGCACTGTGTTAATTTAATTCCTTTTTTTGGCCCCCATTCCTTACCTCATTTTAAACTCTCATGTCAGCTATTTTAAATGATTACTAAGTGAAAATTTATGTGGTTGTTACCTTATAAAGACATGCTTTCCTAATAAAAATATTTTGCCTTGTTAAAGAAGCATAGAGTCTGAAACCCCAAATTGAAGTTTCATTCATAAGGGACTTGCTGTCTGTTTCCCTTGTCCCCTATGAAGAAATATGGTTCCTTACAAATTCTGATTATCAGAATTCTGACCGGTTTTAACCTCTATTGAAGCATATGACATCTCATAATTTTACCATAATACAGTTGTTTCCTAGAAATCCCACCTGTGTAAAGTCTGTGCTTAAATGATTATTTATTGCTAGTTATAAGTAACATGACCAGTCTTGATATTCATGTTATATTGACCACTTTTCAAAGTATGTTTGTTGCGATAATATGGTTTTGCATGTGTGCATGTGTATAATATGGTTTTGCATGTATAAGACTTTAAGATTTCCTCATTAGATAAAATAAACCAACTTATAAAACATTTCCAATTGAAACCTGAGCTCTGTAAATTATTACTGGTCCTTTTGTTAAAATCCTACACATGTATTAATTAGTTGTCTAAGAATTGTGTGTGGAGAGTATGAGTTCTGGTCGTGATTAGTTGCAGTTACTTATAAAAATCATTTATAGGTTTTGGGTTTTTTTTTTTAATGTGAAGGAAGAATACTGATGGCCATTTCTTCTTACATATGCATTCTTGATTATTTCCAAAGTAGCATTTGATATATGTACTTCTGGATCTTCTTCATTCTATAAATCCTTTGTTTATTTTTCTTCTCCTTTCTCTTATTTTAAACTTTTTTAAGGCTGCTGGAGGTACCACATCCCGTCAAGTTAGTTTCTTGTACTTTAATGGAATCAATTCACTCCTTAACAAAGTGGAGCTTATTAGAAAGATCTACATCACCCTGGCTGGCAACAGGAAAAATGTAGAGGTGACTAAGGGTGAGTGAGAACATCTCTGAATTCTTGCCTGAAAGTAGCTTAGTTGAAAGGGCAACCAAGAGATTATGTTTCTGATTTTTCTATCACATTGAAATATTAACCATAGGTTACGTGTGTTCTCCCTCCTTTGAGCACTCAAAGGCAAACAAAAGACAATGTTCAGCAAATTTTAAATAAACTGAAGACAGCTTGGGTGTGGGAAATGTATAGTTTTTCAAATGTTCTTGAATCTTGCTAGAACTTCAGCTAAATTGGCAGCCTTGGAAGTTGTCTTCCAAAGTAGATGAAGAAGGCGGGCCATAGTGGCTCAGTGGCAGAGTTCTGTCTGCCATGTTGGAGACCCGGTTTTGGTTCCCGGTGTCTGCCCATGTGAAAAAAAAAAGTAGTGAAGATTCCATAAACTTGTGTTGGTGATGGTGTAAGTTGATCTGCAAGCTTGGAACAAGATATTATCAGCATTTTTAATAGGATTTTTAAAATATAGAATTCCTTTAGGAGTTCCGAAACGTTACTAATATAGCTTCCTGAGACCTATGCGTATGAAGTTTCATATCTGTTTCTTTGTTTTCCCTGACCTGCAATTTGAATTACATCCTTCATCATTTATTGAGAGCTTGTAGAGGGTTTACTATTTTAGACTAAATATTAGAGAAAATATTCTGCCCATTCTTTCTGGATGAATGAACAAATTAAAAAATTCTTATCCTATTTGGATTGACTTGAATTTCACAATTGGTAATAATAAAGTTTTGTGCTCCTCACTCATTCCAGTGCTTTAAGTTAATTCTGAATTTAGTGGCTATTTTTGAATCTTTCCTTTTTAACTTTTTTTCCCCCCTACACAGAGGAGTTTGTTCTGGCAGCTCAGAAATTTGGTCAGGTTACACCCATGGAAGTTGACATCTTGTTTCAGTTAGCAGATTTATATGAGCCATGGGGGTAAGTTGGCCTTTTTTTTTTTTAATCAGCTTAATAAAAGGAGGCAAGGAGGCAGGGGTAGGAAGAGGGCAGCAACCCAGGAGTAAAAGAAGCCAAATTAAAGACAACCCTGAAATAAGGGAAATAAAAGAAGGAAGGAAGGTTTAAATTTTCTGTAATGTAAATTGTAATGAATTGGTGTTTTTGTGTTGTTGGTGGTGTTTTTCCCTACAGATAGATGACTTTAGCAGACATTGAACGAATTGCTCCTCTGGAAGAGGAAACACTGCCCTTCAACTTGGGCTGAGGCCCAGAGACAGGTGGGCAGAGAAAAGCTGATATATTTCCCAGTGATTCTTCGATAGGGTACCCCAGCCCCTATTCAATTGCAGTTGCCTTTGTTTGGGGCTGGTGTCTAAGTTAACACTTTTCTATTTTGTGCCTAAAATCCAGACAAAGGCTGAAAGGAGAAATGACTTGGAGATACCCTGATTAAAAGAAATTTGGTATTTGTATGTTTCTTTCAAAGATGGGGTGATTTCCAGCTGGATTGGAAATGTAACACCCCCCAGAATTTATAGAAGATCTTCACTGGTTCCCTGAATCTGTTCTTGAGAGATGTGGGGAAGGAGTCTTGCTTTGCAGTTGATGTCCCCTAAATGAAAGCCATCTTTCCTCCATCGAGAGGTACCTCCTCAGTGCATTGTCTAACTGTCGTGCCTTCCATTTTTCGGAATATCAAAATGAGATAATTTTGTTTAGTCTAGAGTCCTAGTTTGAAGGCTTTTAGACCTATTTTCTCTGTGAAATGATTCATAAGTTACATGGAAACAATTTTAGGAATGCTAAATTTTATTTTATGGTTAGCAGAAAACAATCTCTTGAAGTTGTGGGAGTCAGAAATCTAAGAATGGGGCCTCCTCATTTAGCTCTTGCTTGACTTTCTATAGATCAGGATTAGAGAATAAGAGCCTTCACAGCATGTGTCGTATTTAAATGTTATTTGTAAAATGAATCCACTCACAGCCAAGTGTCCTTTTAGAAAAATACCTTTTTGAAGGCAAAGCCCATCTCTGAGTCCTGCAAGAGTTCCCATTTTTTGGCTTGGTGCTCTGGGTCTATCCAGAGACACCAGTTTGACCACAATGGGTTGATGCAGGCTACATTTTTCAGGCTGTTAGGCCTGGAGCCAGGACCCCTCCACCCACCCCCTCTTCCAAATCTTTCCCACCCGAATGCAGTGGCGAGTTTTGTGTTATTGCAAGTAATTTAAAGTAGTGGGTGTGTGCTTGGTAAATGCCAACTAGGCACCTCTGGAAAACCAGCCAGCCGTTGTTTAAAGAGGAAGCAGATTTCCCCCAGTGCAGGAGAGAGAACTGTGTTATCACATGCAGAGGGAAAAGCAACCTTGGTTTCTTGTAAATGGAACCACTGATAATCTTGGCAAAGGAGGACACAAAAGGGAAAAATTGGAGTTTGCAGAGTAAGAACCATGGAAGCTCGGGTCTGAAGTCAAGAAACCTCGGTTAGGAGAGTGGACCCACCCATATACATGGAGAGGGTGAGTTTACCCTGAAGGGCGAGGATGAGTCTCCCCTCTCATTGCAGTGGAAAAGTTGTGCAGCCTCAGGCCTTGGAAAAGGCATAGCACGCTCCTTGGGGGACTGGAAGAGCCTACACTGCCACCATGTGCAGGGGTTGAGCATGTGCCCCAGAAATGGCAGAGAGCCCAGGGGTGGCCCTGATGCTTGGAGAGAGTGGAGCCCAGAGGTGGTCTCCTCAATGTTCCCGGAGGTTGATTTGGAAAGAGGCGGGCCACTGCATAGGCCCTTGGAAGGGGTGGGACTGCCACTTTCTAAAGCCCCAAAGCTAAATGATTCTCAGACTTTGAAATTTAATGGACTTTGCCCTGCAAGTTTTTGAAACTGTATGGGTCCAGTGACCCCTGTGTTCCTTCTTCCTTATGGAAATGTGTATATGTATCCTACGAATGTTCCTCCTTTATATGTTGGCAGCAAATAACTTGTTAGGAGTTTTCAAAGGTCCAGAGCAAATGGAGAGAATTTTGCCTTAGGACAGACAATGCCTGTAACTGACTTGATGAGATTTTATACTGTCTCTAATTTTGTACTTCATTGTGTTGCTGCTGAAAGGTTTAAGGTTTCTGATATTGTTATGAAATTAATGTATTTTGCATATGGGAAAAACATGTCTTTTTTAGGGGTCAGAGGTGGAATGTGCTGGTTTGAAAGGAAGCATACCCCCTAAGAAAAGCCATGTTTTAATATAAATCCCATTTCATAAAGGTAGAATAATCTCTATTCAATGCTGTATGTTTGAAACTGTAATGAGATCATCTCCCTGATTGATGAGATTTAGTTAAGAATGGTTGTTAAACTGGATTAGGGGATGACATGTCTCCACCCATTTGAGCGGGTCTTGATTAGTTTCTGAGGTCCTATAAAAGAGGAAACATTTTGGAGAATGAGAGACTCAGAGAGGGCAGAGAATGCTGCCACACCACGAAGCAGAGAGTCCACCAGCCAGTGACCTTTGGAGATGAAGAAGGAAGATGCCTCCCGGGGAGCTTCATGAAATAGGAAGCCAGGAGAGAAAGCTAGCAGATGATGCCGTATTTGCCATGTGCCCTTCCAGCTGAGAGAGAAGCCCTGACTGTGTTTACCATGTGCCATCTCACTTGAGAGAGAAACCCTGAACTTCATCGGCCTTCTTGAACCAGGGTGTCTTTCCCTGGATGCCTTTGATTGGACATTCCTATAGACTTGTTTTAATTGAGACATTTTCTCGGACTTAGAACTGTAAACTAGCAACTCATTAAATTCCCCTTTGTAAAAGCCATTCCGTTTCTGATATATTGCATTCCAGCAGCTAGCAAACTAGAACACCTCTCCTCTCTTTGATTTTTAAGCACTGCTTAAGAGATGATTATCTCCTCATCTGTATGCTGCTAGAGGTTGTAGACATTTGGGAATTTAGAAGAAGGAGAGGAGTTTTGTTGTGGAGGTGGTTTTTATAGATCCCTCCTGGTCTTCAGCTGGCAGTGGTATCTCACAGTTTTGCCTTTTTGTCCTTGCGGGGTTTGAGAGTTGATGATGGGTACATGTTGATGCTGGCTATGAAAGGGTTAGACTAGATTGATGAGATTTACAGTAGGAAATGATTGGCTGCTGCCAAGAGGTTTAAAGTAATTTACATCGGCCTGGCCTGGAATATGCATTGCTCTGTGAACCCCAGTGGACCTGAGGATTTGTCCAGGCAGCCAGGTAATCTTTCCCCTGCAAGGCAGGGCACTCTCCGCTCCAGGCTGTGCATCACTTGTAAGGCTGATCCTATATGAGCTGTGGGAGGAGTAGGATTCTTTCTTGCCTCAATTAAAAACGTACTACATTTCTAACTTAGGCAAAATTAATATAAGTTTGGGATTTCGTTTTTATCTTTTAAAATAAGGAATTAGTGGTAGTGGTAGGCTTTTCTCCTCCACTCATTATTCAGAGTATTTTGATGCCAGAGCATTTTTAAATATTATTTATTTAAATGTTCCTTTTCTTATGGGTTCCTTTTCTTTTCTTAATTATATATCTAAAATTCTTATATAATTTAAATATATTATATATTTAAATGTTCAACTGTCTGCCAAAATGACGGTTACTGTTGATTTCCATCTATAAAGGATAGAATGGAGAATACCCTGTGGAATTTGAAGAAGAGATGTTTTACATTCTCAAATATACATATTCCTATGTAAAGCCATTTTCAGTCAAATAATTTGGTATTCAAATTGTTACACCGACAGCTAAATTCAGTGGCTTTATAGTGGGTAGTTCCTAATTTCGTTGTTCACTTATTTTGGAAAATAAATTTATTGAATATGTTATTCATTCAACAGGTATTTGTTAAACACCGACCATGGGTCAGCCTCATTGGACACATCAGTGTGGCATAAAGCTGTTACTCTATTTATGTAGGCACAGAAGGATAGTATTCTGAAGTATTCAGGCATCAAAAACACTAAGAATAATAGGTCAGAAAAACAATAATAAAACAACTGCTAAATAACCGGAAGTGTGAATTTAGAAAAAAAAGACAAAAAGGGGCAAATAGTCACCTGTGATCCAACCACCTAGTTGTGACCACTGTAAGCGTTTTGAACATGTCTGGGTTGTGGAATAGCCAAAAATGTTAGTATTATTTGTGTACACATAAAAATACTCACAGATATCACAAGGAAAATACCTATTGTATATAGTCTCTAAAATAATTTTTAAAACATTTTTATGGAACATTTCATGCATTTGAAAAGATAAAGAGGAGCTTAATGAATACCTTTCTATCTGCCATATACTTTTCATTTCTAATACCTTATAGACAATTTTCCTAACATCAAATAATCTTTTACAGCATCATTTTTAATGACATACGTAAAACAATGTCTTTCTTTATGGTGATACTGTTATTTTTTTTAACCAGTTCTCTATTATTGAACTATAAACAAAAGCTATTTCCAGAGTTTTTGTTCTTAAAATAGTACTGCTTTTTAACAGTCTTATAGCTTTATTCTCATTTACATACATGAGTATTTTCTAACCTAACTTTTTTTTAAGCAGTCTGTTGAGACATATTCACATACATATAATCTATCCAAAGTGGTCAATCAGTGGTTCACAGTATCATCACATAGTTGCACCTTCATTACTACAATTGATTTTTGAACATTTTCATTACTCAAAAACAAAAACAGAACAACTCACAAACAAAAAAAACTAAACTAAAACCTGCCATACCCCATAACCCTTTCCTATTAGCCTTGATGCTAATATTTGCATCATAAAATTAAATGCTAAATATTTGTTACTGTTGGTGAAAAAATATTAAAATATGACTGTTAATTATATTCCACAATTAGCAATAGGTACACTTTTTCCCATATACCACTCTATTACTAACTCTTTGTAGTAGTGACTTCATTTGTTCTAGTTCAAGAAAGGACATTTCTATATTTGTACTATTAATCACCATCACTGCTCACCACAGGGTTTGCTGTGTTATAAAGTCCCATGTTTTATCCTCTAGCTTTCTTTCTAGTGACATACTCAAGTCTAAACCTCCCCCTTTGAACCACAATCACACAGTATTTCAATGTTGTTAATTACACTCACCAAATTGTGCCACCATAACCCCTATCCGTTTCCAAATATTTAGATTCAATATTAAAAATTCCGCACACATTAAGCATCTGTTCCTCAGTCTACCCTCATTGTTTCCTGCTAATCTATAGTCTAGATTATAACTCTTATGAGTTTACTTATTTTAATTAGCTCATATTAGTCAGATTATACAATATTTGTCCTTTTGTGTCTGATTTATTTCTCTCAACATAGTGTCCTCAATTTTTATCTAAGTTGTTGCATGTTCCAGGACTTCATGCATTCTTACTGCTGAATAATTTACCATCATGTGTATACCTCATTTTGTTTATCCATTCATCAGTTTATGAACACTAGGGTTATTTCCATCTTTGGAAATTGTGAATAGTGTCACTCTGAACATTGGTGTGCAGATGTCCGTTTGCATTCCTGCTTTCAGTTCTTCTAAATATGTACCTAGTAACGGGGTTGCCAGATCATGTGGCAGTTCTGTACTTAGCTTTTGAGGAACCACCAAACTGCCTTCCAAAGTGGCTGTGCCATTCGGCATTTGTACCAGCCATGACTAAGTGCTCCTGTTTCTCCACATCCTCTCCGACACTTGTAGTTTTCTGTTTTTTAGTTTTTGTTTGTTTGTTTGTTTTTTAATAATGGCCATTCTGGTAGGTGTGAAATGATACCTTGTTGTAGTTTTGATTTGCATTTTCATGATAGCTAGTAATGTGGAGCAACTCTTCATGTATTTTTAGCCATTTCCCTCTTTGGAAAAATGTTTATTTAAGTCTTTGGCTCATTTTTAAATTGGGTTGTATTTTTACTGTTGAGTTGTAGGATTTTCCTTTATATGTTCTGGATACTGAACCCTTATTGGATATGCCGTTTCCAAATATTTTCTGCCATTGAGTTGGTGTTCTAGTTTGCTAGCTGCTGGAATGCAATATACCAGAAACAAAATGGCTTTCAAAAAGGGGAATTCAATAAGTTGCTAGTCTACAGTTCCAAGGCCAAGAAAGTGTCCCAATCAAAAAGAGTCTATAGAAATGTCCAAAGGCATCCAGGGAAAGATACCTTGGTTCAAGAAGGCCGATGAAGTTTAGGGTTTCTCTCTCAAGTGAGAAAGCACATGGTGAACGCAGTCACAGTTTCTCTCTTGGCTGGAAGGGCACATGACAAGCAAGGTGACATCTGCTAGCTTTCTCTCCTGGTTTCCTGTTTCATGAAGCTCCCCAGGAGGCATTTTCCTTCTTCATCTCCGAAGGTCACTGGCTCATGGGCTCTTTGCTCCTCGTGGCTATGTCACTCATCTCTGCTCTCTCTGAATCTCTTATTCTCTAAAATGTTTCCTCTTTTTTAGGACTTCAGATGCTAATCAAGACCCACCCAAATGGGTGGAGACATGTCACCTTATCCAGTTTAACAACCACTCTTGATTAATTCACATCTCCAGGGAAATGATCTAATTAATTTCAAGCCTACAGTATTGAATAGGGATTAGTCTGCCTTTATAAAATGGGATTTTGATTAAAACATGGCTTTTTACATCCTTTCAAACCAGCACAGTTGGCAAGCCTTTTCACCTTTTTGACAGTATCTTTTGATGCACAAAAGTATTCAGTTTGACGAGGTCCCATTTACTAATTTTTTTTCTTTCACTGCTTGTGTTTTGGTGTCTCTAAAACCTAACTTTTTGTAAGTAGATTTGCAGGTTCAGAGGTTATGAACATTTTGAAGGTTTAGATGTGTATTAGCAAATTTCTCTTCAATTTACACTTGCTTTAACAGCAGTTTTGAGAAGGTCTGTTTTTGTCAATTCTTGCCAGCTAGGGTATTGCCATTAAAAAACAAACGCAAGTTTGCTTGCTGAAGAATAATGTCTCCTTGATGTTTTAAAATGTACATTTCTTTGGTTACTAATGAGAATTGAACACATAAAAATAGATTCTTAACTTTTTTGTTTTGTGAATAATCACTTTCATTATGTTGAAATTTCACTTTAAACATTAACAATACCAATGAACTTTTATTGATGAGAACTCACAGAATCCAACTCCACTTTCTCTCTGACATTTTAATTGTGTTATAGATTTAGGACCCAATGAATAATTAAAAACATAATATGTGCTCATTTATGTTCTTTCCTCTTTTTTTTTTCCTTTTATCTCCTGTCTTCCTGCTACCCAATTCCTGTTCATGCAAAGCAGAAGACCTCAGGGGATTCAGCTTGGCCAATTCCCGTACAAGCTGCAGAGTCAGCTACAGGTTGGCTCTAGGCTCTGCTCCTGGAGGTTAGTCAGGGATAAGTGTAATATTTTCATTTTTATTGTTTCTCTTATCTTTTCTCTGATTTTCTACCTTGCAGTAGTAAAGGGCAAAGCCTTCTCTTAGTCTTTTTCCAAGCCAGTTATCAGTTTGCACCTTTGAGGTGGGATGAGACCCAAGGGAATTTTTTTCCTTCCATACCTGGTGGTGGTCGGGACTTGGCAGTGGCATTTCCCCATATTTACAGACATTAATGTGAACTATATACATGCTTTTATCAGGGGCCACTTGAGTAAAAATCCGCAGTTGTTTATTAGGTGTATAAAAAGTTAGTGTAGTTTTAAAATCAGTACATGCAAAAATTGTTTCTTTTCTCATTTCTCAGTCTTCCCTTTGACTTTAACCTCCTCTCCTTTCCTCTGAGAGACTTTAATTCTATCTGAAATATTGGTATTATTTGATTTTAGCTGTTGGAGCCACTGCCGTATATCCTATCGATCTTGTAAAAACTCAAATGCAAAACCAACGATCTACTGGCTCTTTTGTGGGAGAACTTATGTATAAAAACAGCTTTGATTGTTTTAAGAAAGTGCTGCACTATAAAGGCTTCTTTGGACTGTATAGAGGTTAATGCTGTATGCTAAATTCATGTAAGGTGAAATAATAGTCAAAGGTTTGATTTCCCATCTGAATACCTGAAATGTGTTAGAGAGGCTGTGGAAATGGAAATACAGCAGATTATCAATTATCCATGCTAATGGGAGTAGGCCAGTGAGTGGCATGGCTAAATCAAAACAGCCCATAATTCTAAAGCCATTTATACTGTTTTTGTAGTATGTTTTATTTCTAAAAATAATTATTTTTATAAACATCTTCAGTGAGTTTTTAAAAGGCTCATATTGTCTGTGTTCTTTAACTGTTTCACTCACCAGCTAACAGGAGAAGGCGTCTTGGGGATGGGATAAAACCTGCTCATTATTCATGCTTCACCTTGAATATTCCACAAAAAACCCCACTTCTTCAAGCATGTAATCAAGGGTTCAGTGGAGCCCTCATTTACTGCTTCTTTCTGAGTTAAAGTTGTCCCTTCCCTTCCTCTGACTTTATACCCCATGGAGTTGATTCTCCTACTCTTCCTTCTATATCCACCTGTTTATTTCATCATCTCAGGCTCATTAAGCAGCAGTAATAGTAGCAAAAAGTGTATAATCACTAATGGAAAGAATTCCACAGACCTTGCTTCTGTTGGCGTGGGCCTAAGCAGAGATGACTGTTTCCTATAACAACCAAGTATGTGACATAAATACAGCACGTGAGTGGTTAGCTCCGGTGCCCAAACTCTCTCTTGGCACCGGACTCAATGTCAAGGAGAACTTCTACAAAGAGATAAGAAGTAGGTGTACTTGCATCAGTTAAAATACACTGTCCCAAGGCATCCCAGGCAGAGAGCCCCTTTGCTCTTTGATAACTGGAGCTGGTAGGGTCTTCCCTCCTCTTTTTCTGGTGCTTGCTCTAGAAGAAAAATAGTATTTAATATTCACTTGAGACAGATTGCAAAATGGGCAGCCATGTTAGCCTGTGCCTCTAAGGACTCTTCTGCCATCTGCTGACTCTAATCTCTCATCTTAAACCCCCAAGTTAAAAATAAGAACAAAACAAACAAAAGAAAAACTCTTAAAGCATCTCACTTTCAAAACTAGGTTTCAAGCCCCAGAGAAGTTCCATCTTGTAGGTACTATTGTGTAAATAGATATCTCCCATCAAAGGCCTTTTGATCTTTTCTCTGCCCTCTTTCCCTTACCCCCTGCCTCTTCTTAGAATCTGGAAGGTCTTTGACCCCAGGTGATTGATGATGACCCTTACAGGGTCACTGCCTTCTACTTGAAATAATTCCCACCCCCTGGTGAGAGCAACCCTGCAAACGAAATGTCTTCCAAGTAGTACAAGGTTAATGTCACAGTTCTGCCTTGTAGAAAGTCAGGTAAATGTGACAACTTGTGGTTCATGTGGGTTGTTTTCTGAAGGAAGAGCTTTGAGCCTCAAGTCTGGACAGAAGTCTGTGCTATTTCACAAACTACTTTTATGGGCTTTTCTTGATATTGGACTGCTAAATGTCAAGGATGCCTTTAAAATTGTGAGAAGTACCTTTTGTCTGTAATTTACTTGTTTTGATTTGGTTTGTTTTTAAGTCCTTTCTCTATTCTTTTTTTGCCCATCCCTGGCAGTTCTTGAATCTTGGTTGCATCTAGATTTCCCTTCTGCGACCTGTCTTTTTGACCCCATAGACAGGACAGCTTTAAAAAAGCCACTTGGTTTCTAATCTGAGTTCTAGGTTTAGTGCTGATTTAGTGTGGGTGTTCCTATGACCTCTTGCTGTTTTTTGACCCTAGGGAGACTGGTTTTAACTCCCCAGGAAAGGGAAGTGAGCCAGAGTATTCAGAGACCTGGGATCACCAGGAGCACCAGAGAGGCAGCTCTTCATGCCTTACCTGTTTTAGGAATAGCCCTTTATCCAACCTGCTTTGAGTACCTGAACCCTAAGGGCAAGGGCCAAGCTGTCTGTCAGAGGATAAGTAGATTGTGAATATGATAAGATTAGTTCTGGGAATCACCAGTGTTCATTTCTCCCTGCTATCTTTTCTAGTAGCTGATTCTAAACAAAAGATTTACAGTAAAACTTTTAATTCCACTCTGTAATTTGGATCTTCAGAGCAAATAGGTGACAGGAAGTTCATTTTTTAAAAAAAATATGAGTTATAATCATATCTGTAATTTTGCCATGAATGTTTTCATAGGCAATTCATGATTGGTTAGGGACTGCATTTTACCTATCTCTGAATTCCCTTTAGTGCCTGTCATATAATCATTAATTAATAATTGTATATAACTGCATATTTGTGAGAGTTTATCATTGAGTAAGAGAGAGATCTGATGAAAACGTGGGTAATTCATAAAAAAAAAGCAATGCTAATTTACAAAAATAAAAGAACCACAAATGACTTGAGGTATGTCTGAGAATCAGCATTCTAACTTTCATGTACAAAGTCAAGAGATCAAATACCTACATGTTATTCTTTGACTTTAGATTTCTCACTAAATATAATTTTATTGTTTAAAATTTTTATTCTGGGGAAAACTTAATTTTCAATTTTGAATATTTGAAATTGCTGCTAACGCTTGAGCTAGAAATATTTGAGGTGTCAAGAGTACATATCTAATTTATAAATGTATTTCAAATATTGAACATATTTTCCCTATTTTGTTTAAGGTGTAATTTTTCTGCATCAAAACATATGATTGCTATTATTTCCTGAATAGGTAAATTGGGAATGTTACATAAGTAAGGTCTCTCCCCCTACTTAAAAATTATGTTTATGTATACTTTGAAAAAAAGTTGGCAGTTGGCCCCAAATGAAGGTGCTTGCAGCTTATGCCCTTATAATAAATATTTGCTATTTCTCTTTTCTTTTTCTTCCCCATGTAACAATAATTTAGGTCTCTGGAAAGAAGCTGCTTTATATTTGGAGGCAATTCTCCATGCAACTAGAATGAAGGTTATTTTTAAGAACTCTTTCATTGCTCAAACACAAGTGGTTTTGCTCTTTCCTTTCTCTGGCAATTGTCACTGTGGGAAAAGCAAGTTGCTGGTGTCCGCACACAGTCCTGGAAGTTATCCATTAGTAATCAGAGAGCAGGTTTCAGTCACTGCACCCCAGTTCAAAGGAGACTGAAAACCCAACCACAGGTGTTGCCAGTGATTGTCTTCAGTAGACATTGAGTCCTGTGCCTCAGAGGGTCATGAATAATGTTAATATTGTGACTTTATTATTTACCTCCACAACTTTTTGGAGCTCACTCTTTCTTTATCTCTGGGAATCTTTTTCATATTTTGTATAAATTTAGCTTGTTAGTAAAGATTGCCTTAGAAGTCTTAGGAAATTGGCTCTTCAGATCATCTCTATCATGCAAATTACTTCCTTTACATGGTAACAACTGATTTTCTTAGCTTATTCTGTAACTTTTGAAAATCTGACCTGTAGGCTAAGTCTTATCTGTATTAAGCAAAATCACACAGAGATAATCCAGGTCTCCCTGAAGTCACTTGTAAAAGTCTTTCCTCTGTTTCCTGCCCAGTCTCCAGAATGATTTAATGCACTCAGGTGTCTGAAATTCTTAATGAATTACCTTACAGCTTGCTTGGTTTGCATGAGTTGTGTGACCAAACATCTCAGTTATTGCCCTGCTATAGATTGAAATATTAAAGAGAAACAATTGATTGGACAATCATCTATAATTACATGCTCTTAATCCTCCAGAAATAATGAAGTTTGGCCTTTAAAATTTGCCATACTCTCCTCCTTCATATGCTTCAAGTAATGAGATGAGCAGCCTTAGAAATTGGAGAATGTTTTGGGGAGGATCTTGGGGAGAAAGGTGTATTCAAGAGACATGAGAATTGGCAGGAATGCCTCTTAGAGGAAGGTTTTTGTTTCTGATGTGAGAAGCCCTAAAGAAAATCACCCTGAAAGAGAAATTAGATCATTTTATGAATTAAACTTAATTGGGAGCAGTACTTAATCCTTGAGGTGAATGCCAAGAATATATATTTTTTAATCAGTGCATTGATCCAGGCTTGCAAAGTTTTTAAATGTGTCTATTTTGAGTTGCCTGGTGCAAGGCAGTCATCTTCCATCCTGGAATGTTCTCAAGGTGACATCTAGAGGATGCTGTGGTGATATCTCAGGAAGTTATTGATACGTTTGCATTCTAGAAAGAGATTTTCTCAGGCAGCTAGTTTAAACTAAGCATCTGCTTGTCATTGATAGTGCTAAGAGAAAGGAATAGTCAAATTCTGTGGTTCCATAGTGAGATTCTTGTGTATAAAAATAAAGTAAAAAATCCTAGCACCAAAATAAAATGATCAAAGTTTCAACAACTGTTTTCCATTAATTCAGAAGCGATGCATCTTGGAATGACCACGTTACAACATAGACTGCCCTGAGCCCTGGATGTGCGTCCCGGGTCTGCTATTGCTTTTAATGAGGACCAACATAGATTGGTCTGAGTCGTATTTTCTTGGCTAATTTCTCCAAGTGTTCACTTGGTGTGCTAAATTGTGGAAAGTTCAAAAGTTTGGTGTGTGGTCATAGGAAACAAAACAAGAATGCGCAATGACATGAACAGTTCATGAACTGGCTGATCAGTTCTCTGGAAATCCATGGTGAGCTAACTCTGAGCACAGGACATTACAATCTGAGGTAGAAGTAAAAACAAACTCATGCTAAAGTTTGGATGTAGGATATTGCTAGAGGCTTGCAAGGGCTGAAAGAACACAATGCTTGGCTTGAAGGATTTCAAAAAGATAGAATTATGTGTAGCTTAGAGAACCAATGAAAAAATTTGTTCCAGGTCTTAGATGTGATAATTTATAACCAGCTTCTGCCATTGATGATAGTGAAAGAGGAAAAACAGAGTCGGTCCTCAGGAGCAGGGAAATACTTTCAGTTGAAGAAAGATACCTAGAACCCTGAAGGTTGCCAAATACTAGTGTGGAAAACTGAAGGAAATGATGTGATTCTCCTTCCCAAAGATTTTTACTTTTAAAATGTCTCACAATAGAGGAGTCAAATAATTTCCAGACCACAATCAGTCTCTTTCATTGTGTTTTAACACTCCATCTCCCAAATACACCTCAAGCCATTTTTTAAATAACAGACTGTTAGTTTGAACAAAACATTTAACCCATAGATTTAGATCATATATCTCTGACTTTACCCCCCCCCCGCCCCCATTTTCCAGCTCCATTATCCAGTCACCTTGGGGGGCAGCCCAAAAAGTGGGTGGAGAACTGGATTGTAACCAAGGCTTTGAAAGAGGATAGCGTGCTCAGGCCCAAAGTTGAGAGGGTGGAAATGTCTCCTGCCTAGGGGCAATATGAGTCAAAAGCAGAAAGACAAATGGAACAAGTGAACAAGTGAAGACAGAAGAGCCTGGAAATAGGAGCAAGAATAAAAGCTGAGGGAGAGTGTGCAGTGAGTGCTGATAGCTCCAGAATGAAGGTTAATCTCATGTTGAAAGCAAGGAGTTGTCTCAAGGAAGATAGGGGCAAGTGTAGTGGCCTCAATAATGAGGTCAAGAAGATAAGAATTTAACAGTAGAGAGGTTGCCACCAATTTGGAACTCAAAAACATGGCAATGCACTGAGTGTAGCTTTAGAGAAGTAGAAGGGGTGCATTGTCGATTGGTTGCCTCTGTCCTGAATGCATTCAACCTCATTTTTGTACTCTAAGCTACATTTCTCTGGGTTGGGCTGGCCACTCTTGAAGTTGTTTTTGTCTAGATGAAGGCAGAAAAGCTGCTTTGGTTGTTGAGCTTCTTTGTTACTGGCGTCTCAGCATCTGTTCTTTGGCTTGTCTTTTTTAGCATGATCCTTTGGAAAACCTTACACATTGTGTCATAGCTGGCTCCTGAGCCTTGCTCCTGATACATTCCCATGACTCTCCCTTGGTTGCCAGGTTATAACCTGAGACTCGGCTGTGTGGTTCAGGGCTTTCAGTGTTTTAAAGAGCCTACTAACAATGGCCTAGAGAGAAGGGCAGAGGTCTGATGTGGGCTTCAAGCCCAGCCCATGCTCCTTTTGTTGTCTGAAAGGGTCAGTTAGTACAGGGGGCTGGCCCAGCACAAGCTATGGGCCCAGGGAAAAATACTGTAACAGCCTAGACTGGATGACATGCCTTTAGAAAGAGCATTAATGCCACTAGAGAGCGTAAAGCTGAGCATTAGGAGGCAAAGAGATGGCTTCAAATGAGTGGTGGACCTCAGTGCGACCCTGAATTTGACTCTCAGTGCCACTGCATAGTCATTGAAGAGCTGAGGGGTTAAGGCAAGCTGTTTAACCTCTCTAGATGGCAGTTTCCCTGAAAGAAGAGGAGAGATGGTAAATGATAGCATTGATGATATTGGTGAAAGTAAAAATAAACTAGCAACAGGAAAACTCATTTCTGTAGTTCTTGCTCTGTGCTTGGCACTGTCCTGAGAGGGCTCTGTGCATATTAACTCATTTCATCTTCATAACTCCCCCATGAAGATGGGACCCTGATTTATCCTCATTTTACATATGTGGAAATTAAGGTAAAAAAAAGATTGAGTTCTTAACGTGAACATTTTATTTTAGTTTAAAAACAGGAGTAGAAGCTGTGTTGTTAATAGGTATACTGCTCCCTTATTTTTCCCTAAAGTAAGCATGGCCACTAGACCAGACCAGACATGTCATTGCTGCTTGGGGGCAGCTCCTCCAAGGAGAGGCACAGCATTGTGGAGGCAGTGTTGTTCTCCTTACCTCATTCTGGACTGTGAACGTTACTCAGGTTAGATCAACTCTTGTGAACAAGAAAAGAATTAAGAGTATGTCTTTGAAGAGATAGGTGGAAAGAAATGTAATGTTTTTGAGGGTATAGGATAAATGTGGGAACAGTGTTTGACTCTTTGTATACATTGTCTCATGATCAGCATAGAAAACTCATCAGTAGTAATCAACACCCTTGTTTTACCACTGAGGAGCCCAGGGTTTAAAGGATAGCTTATCCAAGATCACCAACATGAAAAAGGTGCAGAGCTAGGATTCTCACTCAGATTTGTCCACCTCCCAAGCCCAAGCCCCAGGTCGTTCATTTAGCTGCCAAGTCATTGGACATAAATAGCTTTAACTAGGCCAGCAGTTATTAATGGGCTTCTTTCATCATCCCTTTCAGTTTGGAGATCCTAGAACTATGTTTCTAGAGAGTTCTTAAAGTAAAAATTAGCATAGTAGCCCTCTAACCCAGCATATTGCTCACAAGAACCTCTTTTCAGGGGTGCTATACAAAGCTTAACTTGGAGGTTCTTGATGTGGGTGTAGTTTCCACACCTCTAGCTCAGTTTTCATTGGGTTGCACAAGGGATTGGAATCAGAAGGGATTGTGTGATTTACTTCTCAAGCCCATGAAATTTGAGGATGAAATGCTATGTTAATACTGGGCCCTGTAAATCTTTTCTCACATTAGCAGCCTTCTGGTACAGTAAATTTTGCCAAGGAAGCATTGCCATATGTGCTGATGGAGCTGAACTAAAAGGAGGAGGATAGAAAATGGACCACACTCATACATTTCATTTGAGGTAGTTGGAAAATATACTGCTATTTTGACAAGTTAGAAACAACATACACATCCATTCCCTGTTTCTAATGGCTAAGATGAATGTCCAGGACCTGGCATAAACATCATATATTAAAACCCTAATTTTTCTGCTTAGTTACCCACATGTCAAACATATATGTACTTTGGATTTAAATGTGATCTCAGTGAAATGCTTTAACTAGGCTGGCTATTCTAGGCATTACTGAGCCATGTCACCCCACCTCCCTCTAAGGTCAAGGTGGAAAGGGGGTTATTGGAATTCCCACCTCTGTGGCTTCTCATTGTACAAATCATGACCTCTTCCCAAAGGACATCTCCCCGGGATTGATGGTGTTGCTCAGCCCACATCTGTAGTGGGCCTCGGATTGTACTCAATAACCACTTTCATTTCCTCTTTAGCCAGACTAATTGCCAAAAGATTGGTTCCTCTCTAGTACCTCCCTGAGTGCCAGCGTCTGTTGAACCCCAGCCTAGATACGTCTTTGTCTTTGGTGCTTTCCCCCTCCTGCAGGCAGAATAACTGTTTCTCTTCACTGCTGCATAGTGCTTTGCTCTCTCTGGGCTGTGGTACTTACCACTCTGTTCTTAGTAGTTCATTTCCTTTCTGTTGCACAAGGACACCTCAGATTCCCTGTACTTCCCTTCCACCCTAAACTGAGAATTTCCCAGACACGGGCATTGTTGTGTTCATCCTGGTTCTGTAACAAGGAAGACAAAATGCAATAGCTTGAAATGCTGACAGTAGTGATTGCATCTAATGCTGTAGTCATTTGGTTCCATGGGATGTATTTTTATTAGTCATTTATAAAGACTGTCATGAGGTAGCTACAGAGACAAGAAATCATCATTTAAATCACAGTGCTTTCAGCCCTTCCACAGTTTTGGTCTATGATTTAATGATGAGAAAAATACATGCAGCAAGTAAATTTTTAACTAAACATTTTGATACTTGGCCCAAATACAGAGAATGGAATGGAAGTTTTTAATGCTAAGATGCCATTTAAATAGCTTATTCTACATTTTACTGGTGGAAATTAGTTTTACTTTCACAAAGTATTAATAAAAGCTTTCTTTTTTGTCATGCTATAGGTATCTTATTAAAAGATCAACAAGTAAGGATAGGTGATGGGGAGAAGGAGTGCTTGCTTTGAGTAAGAGCAGGTGCTTTGCACAGGTGTTTCCTCTTCTGTTTTCAGCCTTGTGTGCTGCTTTGGTTCATTTAATTTGTACCATGGCATAGTCCCTCTCAGGCCACTGGAGGGAATGGGGACTTCTTGTAAGGATTGTCTGATAGAGGAAGAAGGCAGGAACACCCTGATGAATGAGGGAGGAGTTTCATTGGGGCCTAGAAAGGTGTCAAGACCATCAACCTGCCTGTGCTGCCTTCACGGGCTGTGTGCCGTCCATTCTTTCTGTTTTTAGGAGAAACTCAAATTATATTTGAAACATTGTGCTACTCAATAAAACAGATCTGCATTGAGCTGGTGACTTTTGGCCTCAGGCTGCTTTTTAAGGAAGATTATTTGGGCAGGGCTGTTCCTTGAGAAGGGGCTGCGAGCAGCCCTCCTTACATAGACAAGTTAGAGAATTGTGCTTACTGACAACGCATGATGCCCTGATGTCCCTCTCAAAGACGTGGGGTGATACGAGCTGTAGAATATTCTCATCCTCAGCGTTAGCTTAATGTGTGTGTCCAAGAAAGACATTTGTATTTTATTTTATTTTCCTTTTTCTTTTATGAAAATAGCATTTTTAGTTTGGAAGGTTCACTGCTGTCTGAGCTTTGCTAAAAGAAGTCCTTTCCTCTCAAAGATCACAGCTCCCCCTTGTGCTCTGAATCTTGCTTCTTTCCCTCCTAATCAAACATTCCCTCCTAATTCAAAACAGAGCTCTTGCTTTTCACCCCAAGTGTGTTGCAGTCTGTAGCTTCCTCGTCCCTACCCAATACTTCAAGCCAAAGCCCTAGCAGTAGCAGTCAAACCCAGTTTTTCCTTCTCTCACCTCACCACCTCTCCAGAGGCACACATGCATACTCCCATCCCCACTTTGTCCTGTCCATTTTTCACACAGTAGTTGTAGTGATCTTTTAAAAATCTGAATCAGCACATCACTCTCCTGCTTAAAACCCTCTAATTAATTCCCATTTAAATTAGCATAAACCCAGTGGCCTGTGACTGGCTGCAGAATGCAGGCACAGCAACATTCTCTCTCTTCTTTGAACTTGCCAGCCTCTTTCCTTCCACTTTCCTTGGCCTGGCTGTTCTACTTCCTGGGATGCATTTTTCCAATTGTCAGTTCCTCAAAAAGGCCTCTTGCCTCTTCCTGTGTGAGATTGGATAGAGCAGAAACCTTGTTTATCTTGTGCTTATCAGCGAGTCATAGTTGAATGAATGGCTGAACCGCGGGCACTTCTTTTGGATGAGAAAAGTGTTAGAAAAAATAATGTACTGAATAAAGTTCACTAATTTAGGAGGCAGTAGAAAAAGGAGCAAACTGATGGAATCAGATTTTCTATATCACTCATACTGTTGATTTACCCAAAGTGCAAATGATCTAGAATGTGAGAGGGAATTTACTTGAGTCTGATGTGGCTGTTAGGAAATTGGTACTTAAACATTCCATTTCAAATATTCTTATTAAAGCTAATAGCAGAAAATTGTTGCAAGGATTGCCCCAGTTTTGGGGTGATGATCCCCTCTGTGTAGCTATTGACTGGTTTATTGTTGCTAATTTTTGTAATATACTTTTTGGTTTTTGTTGTTTTTTAGGTCTCTTACCACAGTTAATTGGGAGTTGCACCAGAAAAGGCCATAAAACTTACAGTTAGTCCTTTGAGTTGGTGCTTGTTATTGAGGGAGTTTGCACATACTCAGCAATCTACCAAGTGTTCTTATGAAATAGCAGGTATGTGTTTCTTCAGAGAGACAAGCTAATTTAAACATAGGAGTATTCACTATACACAGCTTTTCATTATTCCCCATTTAATACTGGACATTCAAAAATTTGAGAAAAGAGGCATGCAACTAGGTGAATGAAACTTAAGGACTGTATGTTGAATGAAATGTCAGAAACAAAAAGACAAATATTATCATGCCTCATTCATATGGACTAACTGTAAAATAAAAACTTGTAGACTGAAGTTGACCCCAGGGTTATCAGTTGAGGCCTACTGTAAAGGGTCTTCGATTATAAGCTGTTATAGTAGTCTCATATAGTCAGGAGGTGTAACTGTTATTTCTAAATTCTGAGATACTGAGCTGTTTGTAATATTACCTGGTTGTTCCCAGAAACTTCTGGTATTTATGTGACACCTGAGACTCAGAGTTAGAGCTCTGAATCTATGAATATCAGCAGTACCCCAGACAGGAACTGTTTAAAAAGTTGAAAAAGAGATCAGACTTGGACTGGAAATATGAAGGGAGCTGATCTGGATAGGACTGGGATAGATCAGAATACAAGGTAAAGGATAACATCATCCACATTTCAGAAGTTCAACTTCTGTGTGAGACCAAAGGGAGAGATGTTTATTTGGTGCAAAGTTTATATTTTTAGTAGTGCATTACTTATATGGTCAGCTTAGTTGAACATCATAAGTACATAGAATCTTGAATAAGGTATAGATCTTGTTAGTTTGTCTAGGTTAGTGTGATGCCCTGATGTATCCCAGACTAATTTGGGTAGTGAATAAAAAATGTATTGGCAAAGGCCCCTGGGGGATTGGAGGAAAAGGAGGAAATATTCAACTTTCCCATTTGGGGAATTCCTGATATTCCCACAGGCAGTGGGAACAACCAAATCAGTAGGCTGAGCACTCAATCTTGGGGTTTGCCCCTATGAAACTTATTCCTCCAAAGGATAAGTTAAGCCTACTTATAAAAATGCCTAAGAGTCAACCCCAGAGAGCCTTTCTTTGCTCTCTCTAAGCCAACTCAGCAGGTGAATTTACTGCCCTCCCCCCAGGTGACATGACTCTCAGGGGTGTAACTCTCGCTGGCAACATGGGACAGAACTCCTGGGATGAGCCAGGACCTGACATCACGGGTTTGAGAAAGCCTTCTTGATTAAAAGGGGAAAGAGAGAAATGAGACAAAATTAATTTTCAGTGGCTGAGAGATTTCAAACAGAGTCAAGAGGTTATCCTGGAGTTTATTATAATGCATTGCATAGATATCCCTTTTTAGTTTCTGGTGCGTTGGAGTGGCTAGAGGGAAGTACCTGAAACAGTTGAGCTGTGTTCCAGGAGCCTTGACTCTTGATGTTTATATAACGATACAGCTTTTACAGTGTGACCGTGAAGTTGTGAAACCTTGTGTCTCATGCTCCTTTTATCCAGGGTATGGACAGATGAGTAAAAAAAAGAAAAGGATAAAAATAAATAAATGATAGTGGGGATAAGGAGCAAAATAAATAAATTAATAGTGGTCAGTGAGAGGGAGGGGTAAAGAGTATGGGATATATGACTTTTTTCTCTTTTCACTTCTTTTTCTGGAGTGATGCAGTTCTAAAAATGATCATGGTGATGAACATGTAACTATGTGAAGATATTGTGAGCCACTGATTATACATCATGTATGGGCTGTGTGTATGTGAACATTTGTCAATAAAAATATTTTTTTTAATTTTTGAGAATAAATTTGAGTAAGACTTTTAGTGGTTGGCTTCATCATTGTCACCATCATCATCATTGTAACACCTCAAATTCCTTGATTATCTACCGTATATTGGATACTACATTAGCCCTTCACATTTATTAGCACTTACTATTTTAATCTCAAGCACAGTAAGAGCTGCAGTTTACTGATAAGGAAGCTGAGACTCATAGGGTTTAGGTGGCCTGCCACCGTTTGTGAGTATGAGAAGTAGAATTCAAAAATCGGATATTTCTGATTCCAAAGTATGTGCTCCTTCAATTACACTTGCCATTTACCAACCAGAATTAATGTTTAAGACATACTCCGTAAGCATTTGCCAAAGTTAAACATGAGGAATTTAGATTCTGGTTGAAGTTGATCCTTTGTCAGATGGTTCACAGATGGCACTTTCTGTCATTTTCCCTGGTGCCTGGCTCATGTCTGATGAGTCGTAAGCACCCGGTATTTGTGGAAGGGGTAGATCTTACATGTAAATAAGTAAGGCCATGATGTCCCTGAAGGTTAAACTTGGTTTAATTTTTTTTTTTTTAATTTTTTTTTTATTAATTAAAAAAAGAATTAACAAAACAATTAGAAATCATTCCAATCTACATGTACAATCAGTAATTCTTAATAACATCACATAGTTGCATATTCATCATTTCTTAGTACATTTGCATCGATTTAGAAAAAGAAATAAAAAGACAACAGAATAAGAATTAAAACAATAATAGAAAGAAAAAAAAACAAAAAAAACAAAAACAAAAAACCTATACCTCACATGCAGCTTCATTCAGTGTTTTAACATAATTGCATTACAATTGGGTAGTATTGTGCTGTCCATTTCTGAGTTTTTATATCCAGTCCCGTTGTACAGTCTGTATCCCTTCATCTCCAATTATCCCTTCTCTTTTTTTTTTTTTTTTTAATTAACGGAAAAAAAGAAATTAACCCAACATTAAGAGATCATACCATTCTACACATGCAATCATTAATTCTTAACATCATCACATAGATGCATGATCATCATTTCTTAGTACATTTGCATTGGTTTAGAAGAACTAGCAACATAACCGAAAAAGATATAGAATGTTAATATAGAGAAAAAAATAAAAGTAATAATAGTAAAATCAAAACAAAACAAAACAAAACAAAACAAAAACCTATAGCTCAGATGCAGCTTCATTCAGTGTTTTAACATGATTACTTTACAATTAGGTATTATTGTGCTGTCCATTTTTGAGTTTTTGTATCTAGTCCTGTTGCACAGTCTGTATCCCTTCAGCTTCAATTACCCATTGTCTTACCCTGTTTCTAACTCCTGCTGAACTCTGTTACCAATGACATATTTCAAGTTTATTCTCGAATGTCCGTTCACATCAGTGGGACCATACAGTATTTGTCCTTTAGTTTTTGGCTGGATTCACTCAGCATAATATTCTCTAGGTTCATCCATGTTATTACATGGTTCATAAGTTTATCTTGTCTTAAAGCTGCATAATATTCCATCGTATGTATATACCACAGTTTGTTTAGCCACTCTTCTGTTGATGGAGATTTTGGCTGTTTCCATCTCTTTGCAATTGTAAATAATGCTGCTATAAACATTGGTGTGCAAATGTCCGTTTGTGTCTTTGCCCTTAAGTCCTTTGAGTAGATACCTAGCAATGGTATTGCTGGGTCGTATGGCAATTCTATATTCAGCTTTTTGAGGAACCGCCAAACTGCCTTCCACAGTGGTTGCACCCTTTGACATTCCCACCAACAGTGGATAAGTGTGCCTCTTTCTCCGCATCCTCTCCAGCACTTGTCATTTTCTGTTTTGTTGATAATGGCCATTCTGGTGGGTGTGAGATGATATCTCATTGTGGTTTTGATTTGCATTTCTCTAATGGCCAGGGACATTGAGCATCTCTTCATGTGCCTCTTGGCCATCCGTATTTCCTCTTCTGAGAGGTGTCTGTTCAGGTCTTTTTCCCATTTTGTAATTGGGTTGGCTGTCTTTTTGTTGTTGAGATGAACAATCTCTTTATAAATTCTGGATACTAGACCTTTATCTGATATATCATTTCCAAATATTGTCTCCCATTGTGAAGGCTGTCTTTCTACTTTCTTGATGAAGTTCTTTGATGCACAAAAGTGTTTAATTTTGAGGAGTTCCCATTTATTTATTTCCTTCTTCAGTGCTCTTGCTTTAGGTTTAAGGTCCATAAAACCGCCTCCAGTTGTAAGATCCATAAGATATCTCCCAACATTTTCCTCTAACTGTTTTATGGTCTTAGACCTAATGTTTAGATCTTTGATCCATTTTGAGTTAACTTTTGTATAGGGTGTGAGAGATGGGTCTTCTTTCATTCTTTTGCATATGGATATCCAGTTCTCTAGGCACCATTTATTGAAGAGACTGCTCTGTCCCAGGTGAGTTGGCTTGACTGCCTTATCAAAGATCAAATGTCCATAGATGAGAGGGTCTATATCTGAGCACTCTATTTGATTCCATTGGTCGATATATCTATCTTTATGCCAATACCATGCTGTTTTGACCACTGTGGCTTCATAATATGCCTTAAAGTCAGGCAGCGCGAGACCTCCAGCTTCGTTTTTTTTCCTCAAGATGTTTTTAGCAATTCGGGGCACCCTGCCCTTCCAGATAAATTTGCTTATTGGTTTTTCTATTTCTGAAAAATAAGTTGTTGGGATTTTGATTGGTATTGCATTGAATCTGTAAATCAATTTAGGTAGGATTGACATCTTAACTATATTTAGTCTTCCAATCCATGAACACGGTATGCCCTTCCATCTATTTAGGTCTTCTGTGATTTCTTTTAGCAGTTTTTTGTAGTTTTCTTTATATAGGTTTTTTGTCTCTTTAGTTAAATTTATTCCTAGGTATTTTATTCTTTTAGTTGCAATTGTAAATGGGATTCGTTTCTTGATTTCCCCCTCAGCTTGTTCATTACTAGTGTATAGAAATGCTACAGATTTTTGAATGTTGATCTTGTAACCTGCTACTTTGCTGTACTCATTTATTAGCTCTAGTAGTTTTGTTGTGGATTTTTCCGGGTTTTCGACGTATAGTATCATATCGTCTGCAAACAGTGATAGTTTTACTTCTTCCTTTCCAATTTTGATGCCTTGTATTTCTTTTTCTTGTCTAATTGCTCTGGCTAGAACCTCCAACACAATGTTGAATAATAGTGGTGATAGTGGACATCCTTGTCTTGTTCCTGATCTTAGGGGGAAAGTTTTCAATTTTTCCCCATTGAGGATGATATTAGCTGTGGGTTTTTCATATATTCCCTCTATCATTTTAAGGAAGTTTCCTTGTATTCCTATCTTTTGAAGTGTTTTCAACAGGAAAGGATGTTGAATCTTGTCGAATGCCTTCTCTGCATCAATTGAGATGATCATGTGATTTTTCTGCTTTGATTTGTTGATATGGTGTATTACATTAATTGATTTTCTTATGTTGAACCATCCTTGCATACCTGGGATGAATCCTACTTGGTCATGATGTATAATTCTTTTAATGTGTTGTTGGATACGATTTGCTAGAATTTTATTGAGGATTTTTGCATCTGTATTCATTAGAGAGATTGGTCTGTAGTTTTCTTTTTTTGTAATATCTTTGCCTGGTTTTGGTATGAGGGTGATGTTGGCTTCATAGAATGAATTAGGTAGTTTTCCCTCCACTTCGATTTTTTTGAAGAGTTTGAAGAGAATTGGTACTAATTCTTTCTGGAATGTTTGGTAGAATTCACATGTGAAGCCATCTGGTCCTGGACTTTTCTTTTTAGGAAGCTTTTGAATGACTAATTCAATTTCTTTACTTGTGATTGGTTTGTTGAGGTCATCTATGTCTTCTTGAGTCAAAGTTGGTTGTTCATGTCTTTCCAGGAACCCGTCCATTTCATCTAAATTGTTGTATTTATTAGCGTAAAGTTGTTCATAGTATCCTGTTATTACCTCCTTTATTTCTGTGAGGTCAGTAGTTATGTCTCCTCTTCCATTTCTGATCTTATTTATTTGCATCCTCTCTCTTCTTCTTTTTGTCAATCTTGCTAAGGGCCCATCAATCTTGTTGATTTTCTCATAGAACCAACTTCTGGCCTTATTGATTTTCTCTATTGTTTTCATGTTTTCAATTTCATTTATTTGTGCTCTAATCTTTGTTATTTCTTTCCTTTTGCTTGCTTTGGGGTTAGCTTGCTGTTCTTTCTCCAGTTCTTCCAAATGGATAGTTAATTCCTGAATTTTTGCCTTTTCTTCTTTTCTGATATAGGCATTTAGAGCAATAAATTTCCCTCTTAGCACTGCCTTTGCTGCGTCCCATAAGTTTTGATATGTTGTGTTTTCATTTTCATTCGCCTCGAGGTATTTGCTAATTTCTCTTGCAATTTCTTCTTTGACCCAGTCGTTGTTTAGGAGTGTGTTGTTGAGCCTCCACGTATTTGTGAATTTTCTGGCACTCTGCCTATTATTGAGTTCCAACATCATTCCTTTATGGTCCGAGAAAGTGTTGTGTAAGATTTCAATCTTTTTAAATTTGTTGAGACTTGCTTTGTGACCCAGCATATGGTCTATCTTTGAGAATGATCCATGAGCACTTGAGAAAAAGGTGTATCCTGCTGTTGTGGGATGTAATGTCCTATAAATGTCTATTAAGTCTAGTTCATTTATAGTAATATTCAGATTCTCTATTTCTTTGTTGATCCTCTGTCTAGATGTTCTGTCCCTTGATGAGAGTGGTGAGTTGAAGTCTCCAACTATTATGGTATATGAGTCTATTTCCCTTTTCAGTGTTTGCAGTATATTCCTCACGTATTTTGGGGCATTCTGATTCGGTGCATAATATTTATGATTGTTATGTCTTCTTGTTTAATTGTTCCTTTTATTAGTATATAGTGTCCTTCTTTGTCTCTTTTAACTGTTTTACATTTGAAGTCTAATTTGTTGGATATTAGTATAGCCACTCCTGCTCTTTTCTGGTTGTTATTTGCATGAAATATCTTTTCCCAACCTTTCACTTTCAACCTATGTTTATCTTTGGGTCTAAGATGTGTTTCCTGTAGACAGCATATCGAAGGATCCTGTTTTTTAATCCATTCTCCCAATCTATGTCTTTTGATTGGGGAATTCAGTCCATTGACATTTAGTGTTATTACTGTTTGGATAATATTTTCCTCTAACATTTTGCCTTTTGTATTATATATATCATATCTGATTTTCCTTCTTTCTACACTCTTTTCCATATCTCTCTCTTCTGTCTTTTTGTATCTGACTCTAGTGCTCCCTTTAGTATTTCTTGCAGAGCTGGTCTCTTGGTCACAAATTCTTTCAGTGACTTTTTGTCTGAGAATGTTTTAATTTCTCCCTCATTTTTGAAGGATAATTTTGCTGGATATAGGAGTCTTGGTTGGCAGTTTTTCTCTTTTAGTATTTTAAATATATCATCCCACTGTCTTCTAGCTTCCATGGTTTCTGCTGAGAAATCTACACAAAGTCTTATTGGGTTTCCCTTGTATGTAATGGATTTTTTTTCTCTTGCTGCTTTCAAGATCTTCTCTTTCTCTTTGACCTCTGACATTCTAACTAGTAAGTGTCTTGGAGAACGCCTATTTGGGTCTAATCTCTTTGGGGTGCGCTGCACTTCTTGGATCTGTAATTTTAGGTCTTTCATAAGAGTTGGGAAATTTTCAGTGATAATTTCTTCCATTAGTTTTTCTCCTCCTTTTCCCTTCTCTTCTCCTTCTGGGACACCCACTACATGTATATTTGTACGGTTCACATTGTCCTTGAGTTCCCTGATACCCTGTTCAAAATTTTCCATTCTTTTCCCTATAGTTTCTGTTTCTTTTTGGAATTCAGATGTTCCATCCTCCAAATCACTAATTCTATCTTCTGTCTCTTTAAATCTATCATTGTAGCTATCCATTATTTTTTCTATGTTTGCTACTTTATCCTTCACTTCCATAAGTTCTGCGATTTGTTTTTTCAGTTTTTCTATTTCTTCTTTATGTTCAGCCCATGTCCTCTTCATGTCCTCCCTCAATTTATCGATTTCATTTTTGAAGAGGTTTTCCATTTCTGTTCGTATATTCAGCATTAGTTGTCTCAGCTCTTGTGTCTCATTTGAACTATTGGTTTGTTCCTTTGACTGAGCCATATTCTCAATCTTTTGAGCGTGGACAGTTATCTTCTGCTGCTGGCGTCTGGGCATTTAGTCAGATTTCCCTGGGTGTTGGATCCAACAGGTTGAAAGATTTTTCTGTGAAATCTCTGGGTTCTGTTTTTCTTATCCTGCCCAGTAGGTGGCGCTCGTGGCACACGTTTGTCTGCGGGTCCCACCAGTAAAAGGTGCTGTGGGACCTTAAACTTTGGAAAACTCTCGCCGTCCTGGGGGTTCGCTAGTCGAAGCGGCTTGAGCCGGCCCGGGGTCCGAACGCAGGGAGGGTGTCCGAACGCAGGGAGGGTTGCTGGTCCCCGCAGCCAGGGAAAGAGCCCGTCCGAATTTCCTAGTCGGCCCTGGGCAACAAGCGTGGCGGGAGGACGCCAGCGGCAGCGGCCCGCCCGAGAGAGTGCACGTTCCCCGGGAGTCACGGGTTTGGAAGGGGCCTCCCCCACCCGTCACCGTTCTCCGCGCCTGGGGGTTTCCGATCCAATTCTCTCAGTTGGTCCGGGGGCTGCGCGTGGTGTGGGCGCCAGTCGCCTTGGTTTCAGGGGACCACCTCTCCAATTCTCCCAGCCGGCCCGGGAAGGGGGAAGGGAGTAACTCCGGCCGCTTGCCACCCCGCCCGGTAAGGCCCGCGCGCCTCGGCGATCTCACCCGAGCTGCTTCTCTCAGCCAGCCAGCCGTTCCAGGATGGGGTACGCTGTCTTTTTTATCTCTGTTGTGGCTTTGGGCGTTTTCTGTATCGTTTCTACTCCCCTAGTAGGTGTCCTGGAGAAGAAACTAAGATCCGCGCGTCTTACTAAGCCGCCATCTTCCAGGAAGTCTGTTTACTGAATTTTAAACTTGGTTTAATTTTAACCATGGGGTCTTGGAGCCTGAAATTCTTTGTTTATCATATTATTATATGACTTTGGAATAGCTTATCTTCTCTGGCTTATATATGCCAAAAATATGATTGTTCCTTAAAGTAACCTGGAGCGTGTGTGTGTGCGTGTGTGTGTGTGTGTGTGTGTTGTGTGTGTAGTGTCAGGGGGTGCATGGACTGGGAGTGAACCCAAGTTTCCCCCATGGCAGGTGAGTATGCTACTGCTGAACCACCCTGGTACCCCCAGCATACACCATTTTGAAACTGTTGCACAAATTTAATTAATATTGTCAGCATTCTTTGAAAATCCTTGAGAAATTTTTGGATACTAAATTTCTACTTAGGCTGAAAATTGACTCAGCTAAATTTATCACACTGATGCGTACTGTTTTAAATTGTCTTGATAAAAGATTTGAAATTGATTTTTATTCAAACACTATAAATTTTTTAATTATAAAACTTAGGTTTTTATTTTGTCCCCCTTGTCAGTATATCCTGTTCTTATGCTGTTGTTACTGTTGGACAATCTGTCAGTTGGGAGGGCACATGCCAACATCTGCTGGCTTTCTCTCCTCATTTCACACGGCTTCACCAGGGGCAATTTCCTTCTTCAGGTCCAAGTATCCCTGGCTGTGTGGTCTCTGTTGGCTCTCAAGCTTTTTCCAAAATTGTTCCTTCTTAAAGGGCTCCAGTAAGCAACCATATCTTGGGTGGGTGGAGACACATCTCCATGGAAACTATCTAATCAAAAGGTTGCTCCCACAATTGGTTGGGTCACATCTCCATGGAAACAATAAAAAAGATACTGCCCAATCTGAGGCTTCTTTTACCCAGGGTATATGAACAGATGAGTAAAAAAAAATAAGGATAAAAATAAATAATTGGTGGGGGGCTATAAAGGGTAAAAAATTGAGTAGATTGAAACACTGGTGATCAAGGAGAAAGGGGGTAAGGGATATGGGATGTATTGTATGAGTGTTTGTCTTCTTTTTCTTTTTCTGGAGTGATGCAAATGTTCTAAGAATAATCTTGGTAATAAATGTACAACTATGCTTTGATATTGTGAGCCATTGATTGTATACTGTGGTTGGACTACATGTGGGTGAAGATTTCTCAATAAAAATATAAAGGTAAAATAAAATAAAATAAATAAAAAGATCCTATCCAACAATATTGAATGAGCATTAAAGAACTTGGCTTTTCTGGGGTATAGGACGGTTCAAACTGCACATGGGGAAAGGGAGAGAAGGCATATATGTACTTTAAAAATATGAGGGCTTTTATCTAACTATATATATATTGAACATTTTCTCATTATGTTTTTATTTACTGCATAGTGTCTTATTGTATGAACACTTAATTTGCTTAATCCATCACTCACCTACCTTTGGATGTTTAGGATCTTCCCAGTTTTCATTCCTACCTACTATAAACGGTACTTCCAAGATATCTTTGTACCTAATTTTGATTAGTTAAGACTGTTTATAAGGGCACACATACTGGTTACTGGGATAAGAGAATCTAGCAAAGAGTAGTTTTGTATGGTGTTGAACCAAAATACACCTACTAACATGAAGCCATCTACTAGGCTATAAAATGTAAGCAGCATGTCTGTGGTCTGGCTTTGCTGACATCACTACATAATAAATATTCAGAACCATACTGCAGGTTAACCTTGATTTGTATGATATAAAAATTTAGTATATTTGTGACAAGGAGCAACAAGTTGGAGTAAAGTCAGAAAGAACTTAATTGCTTAGAATTAATACAAGCTTAATTTCAAAATAGCTTACAACTTCCCTTTAAAATTTTCACCAATGATGATCTTGGGGTTGTGGCACCCAACCATTGCTGGAATGACATAACTGGAGTTGTTCAGAGTTTACTCCATAATTGACTTAATGCATATTTTTACTACTTTAACATACCACTTATATGGAAAGAGCTTTCCATACACAGGTAATATATAAATAAATTTATAAGAATTTGTAACTCCATAAAATGGTGTTTGATGATCTATCTGATTTTTTTTTTTTGTAAGAGAAGAATAAATCGCTTTCAACTAAGTTTACATGCTTTCTGGCAGTTTTTGTATCTTTGTCAGAATCAGGAAATCCATCATGCAAGTCCCTTTGCCCTCCTTGCCCCTTTCTATTCTGAGAGGCAGATCTGTACCTTGTTACTTCTGTACTAACTGTTTTTTATTTATCACTGCCTTTGCTTCCTTGGCTTTGACCCCTGAGATGGTAGTTGCTTGTGGCTGCCTGTTTCTGCTTCAAGGTAAAGGCTTTGCCATGTCCATGTGAGGATTCTGGTGATGTCTGCAGAAGTCCCTTTCTGGTCTTTGCACCCTTTCAACCTCAGTGTTACAGAATTGGGACCTCTTTACCCAACACTTCCTAGTAGTGACTGTATTCTGATTCAGACTCATACTCACTGTTTTAATTGATGGGATACATAGTGGAGCTCCATTCTCTTAGGGATAGACTATTCTGAGCTTCTAGAGAATAATCGCTCACCTTTCCCTGACTCTCTGTGCCATGGCTCTTAATGTTTTGTTTTCTTGTTCTCCTTTTTAGGCAGGAGGCTCCCAGGTGATTTTCACAAATCTTTTAGAAATTGTCAAGATCCGCTTGCAAGTAGCTGGAGAAATCACCACTGGTCCTTGAGTTAGTGCTCTGTCTGTTGTGCGGGACCTGGGGTTCTTTGGGATCTACAAGGTAACTTTAGTTTTCATCATTTATTTGATTGCATTTCTCATCTCCTAAACTAGTAATTGATCATCAACATGAGGTTGATTTCTTACATTTCTACTCCTGGAAGAGATACACTGTTGGGGCAGTGCTGTTGGTACCTGTAAGGCACCTGCATGCCAATTAAAGAAGATGCCTCTTCCTGCCATCTGCTGGAAGACTGTCCTTATAAACACACAAATCCGGGGTGATTCTGATGCTAGTGGTGCTCCCTGGGGTTGGGTACACAGCCATTGTCTGCAGCAGCACTGGCTGAAGCTTTTTCAGGATTTGTTATTGGCACAGAAACCTAGTTTGCAGTGCTGTACCTCATAAAGAATAGATGCGAGGATCACAGGGCACCATCTTTTGGGAGCTACACTAAGCTTGGTTTAAGAAGAAACCCATGCCAGCCCAGGAATTTATTTTCTGATCCAGTCTTGTTCATGTCCCCTATATATAAGTGCAGCCCTTGTCATAATTATTATATGAATCTTAAGTGTTTTTCATTTTGAAAATGGTTTTTCAGAACCAAACTTATAGGATACTTGAAATTTCTTGTTCACACTTTGTTACCAAAAGGTTGTAAGGCAGTATACTAGAATTAGCTGTGTATATGCTCTGGCATATTGCTATATTAAATATAAGAATTCACCATTTTTCCAATGAGAAGATTCATAACAGTGTTTCATGGCCAACTTGAGTAAATAAACCTTTGGGGAAATAGAGGAAAAAACCAAGTGTCTATGTAAAATATTGTTTCATTTATTTACACATTAGTATATAAAATGACATTATGTAAAATTAATATTGGTCTTCACTGAATTCACATATTAAGAAATATTTTACTCAAAACTCATCCATTAACGTGGTTTTGGAGAACACATCATCTTCATTTCTATCCCAAGTTGTGCAAGGTGAATGTTTTAGACGCCTGTATGAGGCTGTCTGGAAATTTGATCCCTCCCACATAAGGCATCTAGGCACCCCCCCACCCCCCATCCCCATTCCCAGCTCAACCTGAACATATCAGGACACAGCTGATAATTTAACAACTTATCATATCGCTCTTTAGAGTGATCTGTAAATGGTTTATTTCAACATCCAACAGTGCATTTGTGAGTTCCCATTCTTAGGAATACTTCTGTACTCTTCTTTTTAACCTCTGTTCGTCAGGCAACCTCTGTGAGCATCCGGAGCTGGTAGTAAATGAGGTTATTTCCCCCCGTGGTGTTTGGGAGAGTCCACTGTGATCTGAGACTTTGCAGAGATCAGCTATGATGTGAAACTCTCCTTTCTGGGGTTAATCTTAAGAGGGAGACATCTTATATTTAGGCATGTGAGGTGTTTAGGAAAAAACATGCTGATTTTCAAAGTGGCACTTAAAATACTGAATCTATGATTGTGCAGTATGACAAAATTTTCTGTAGCTATTGCATTTACCAATTTATTACCCAGCTATAAAAATAAACAGTATTATCACAGGCATCATGTTGATCAATTTGAAGTAAAATCATCCTCTTTTCTAAATTTTTAGCTGCTTATAATCTGTAACACGCTGTAGCAGTATGTCATTTTGACAAGATGCCAAGCAGTCTTTTCAACTGGTCGTGTGATAAAAAGCATTCAGATACTAAGGCAATAACTGTTATCAAAATGCCTAGATGGATAAAATGGTAAAGCCTTGTTTGCTGATAAGAGAAACAGACTGTTAAAACTGCCTGCAGATGATAAATGATGTGAGACTTGGTGCTTTTCATCTTCACAGTATTTTATAATCTTAATTCCTTTAACACTCTTTGAAAGTAGTATCCTGACCAGAGGCTGCCTAGAAGGTGGTATCTGGACTGAAGTTGAGTCTCAGAAGTTTCTTGTTTCCATTTTTGTGCTATAGTTACTTTCCTGAAATGAGCAGGACTACTCAAGTTTGAGCAAGAGACCTCTTCCATATAAATTTAGTTTAATTATTAGTTTAGAGGTTTAATCTAGTTCAGAAGCATTCCACAGGACTTGGTGCTGCCTTACAAAAAAAAAACAAAAAAACTGTTTTTAATGTATTAGTAATTACCAAGTGAATTCATAAATACTTTGAGTTCCTGAGAAGTTGATTTCATTGCAAAAGTGTGGACTGACATCTGGTTGGTTCTGACAGCCATTGCCATCAGCTGAGTTCCCTTAAATCTGTCAGTCTGGTTTACTCAGCAGACATCCACTTCTCTGTGCTGTGGGGTTCCTTTCTATCACGGTGGGTCTCCTTTTACCTCCCTGAGTTGTCACCCCAATGAATAGTGCCCACCTCCAGCCCCAGGCTTGATATCTCATGAGCCTCTCTTCTCTTTACCATCCCACCCCTTCCTTCATCAGTTAAATTCCATTCTTAACAGTCTTAACAGGGGCTTCATGGGCTTTAACGTTGTTATGTAGCTTAATGTGTTTTTGTTTCAGGTTAAAGCTTTTTAGTAATAAAACTTACGTTTCAAGTCTTGATTGGATAGAAAAATGCAGATCACCTACAGTTGACCTAATATCTTTAAACCTGGTGTATTATATGCCCCTCTAGGGTCTTTAAAATTGTTGAACACTGTCCTAGTTTTAGTTGGGGCAGGTAATCTTCTTTTCCTTCCCTGGGTTCTTTTCTTTGTGGCTGTTAACATCACAATGCCTGATTCCAGAGGGCTCCCTCTGTGTGTTTAGGCCTAAGGTGTTTAATCTCACCTAAATTGAGCTTAGTTTAGCTTTCTGTTTTTCTCCTGGATTCACTTGCAAAATACTGAACTGTTCTGTGACTTCCTAATAAACGGTAATTAGAATACTTGCTTTAGAAATACATTTGCAACTGAAAAAAAAAATTGGATGTGGTAAACATTTGACATTCCTGAGGTTAGAAATAGTTTAGAACAGAGATAGTGAACTGTGTAAACAAAGCCCCCCTCTAAGGGGTACCCATTAGATTTAGTTACAGGGTCGAGTAGGTGGGTGATTAAAGAAAAGGCAGAATAATGACTTGTCTTTGGAAGAACTATCTGAGTATAATATAGTTTACAGGAGAATAAAATCTGTACCATGAACTACTCTTCTTTAGGATTTATGATATAAGTTCCTGGATAATTGTTCATTTTGTTGCATAGGCTCCTGGATAAATATGATAAATAAAGTAATTGCTGACATAGAAAAATGATGCACATCTACTACTGGACAGTGACTTTCCCTTGGGAGCCCTCAGAGCTTTAATGAGAGTACTGACATCTCGGGAGTGAAACTTGTCATTTAACATTAAACAGCTACATAGCTATTACGGGCCAAAGGGTGCTTCATTAGGAAGCAGTGAACAGTTCATTCTTCATCTGAGAGCAAAAGATGGTCAGTATAGCACTTTCAGCTAGGCTGCATCAAGCAGTCTTGGAAACCTTTCACAAATAGAGCTTCGCAGGCATTGTTAACCACAAGTTAAACCTTGGCTCTGACACAGAAGGTCAAATAGTAGTGTGTGCTCTGTGTGTTGGGTTCTAATCAAAGACATTTGTTTTATCCCACTGTATTTTGATAGAGTATTCAAATATGTTTTTCATCCATATACATACATGTGTATGTTCATTTCCTGTGTGTGTGTGTATAAGTGAATCATTGGTGCTTCTCCCCATAAAATGAGAAAATAAGTAATAATATGTCAGTACATTCTTGTTTATTCTGTTAGTTGTCTAAAAGAGATCTGATTTTTTTTATTTTAAAAAGTAAAATACAAGTTTCTAAAATATCAGATAATTCAAAAAGATGTATCAAGGAAAGTAAAATTCTCTCTTTGCCCCTTACCCTTACTGCTCTATTCCCTTTTCAATGCATGAACTACTGCATAAGTTTTTAAAATATCCTTCAAAAGAAGTTTATATCTGTATCAGTGTTTATCTGACTTCCCTTTCTTTCTTTTTTTTGCTGTATAATCAATAGCAATATCAATATTGTGTAAATGTGTGTGCATTTAAAAATCTATAGGTCTTTCTAAATACATAATGTATCTTGACACTCTTTCCTTATTTTAATAGCTGTGTAACATTCAAAAAATTTTTTTAACAAGTCCTCTATTGATGGGTATTTTACGTTGTTTCCAGTTTGGAGATATTGCAGGAAATGTCATGGTGAACATCCTTGTGTTTATTTTAACATTCTGTTGTTAGTATTTATAAATAATAAATTTCTAGCCATGAAATTGTTAGGTCAGGGGGCATATTTCTATTGTTAACAGATTTTGTCAAATTAAACTCCAACAGATTCACTTCAATTTATCAGCTCTACCTGGGTAACATACAAATACTTAGAAAAATAATGTCTTGATATATCAACCTCTAAAAATATCCATTTTTTGTAATGCTCCCAACCCTGTTTAGTAACTACTCTGGAATCATATTGCCATGCTAACATTCTCACATCCAGGGACTCTGTATGATTTTATTACCCCTCAGTAGCACTTCTCCCCCTCCCCTCCACTTCCCCCACTTTTACCTTTTCTCAGGGACTCTGTGAAAGCCTTCTACTTCTTTATTTTGGTTCTTGACTCCCACAGGTTCATTGTCCCTACAGCAGCCAGAGCAATCTATTTAAAATATAAATCAGACTAATTCATTCAACTTCAGCAAATTTTTATTGCTCACTAGCTGCATGCTTGGCACTCTTCTAGCCATTTGGGATGTGGCTTTGAAAAGCAAAGTCCCTGCTCCCACAGGGCTCACAGTTTGGTGGGTAGAAAAAGTCAACCATCAAAAAATATATATATATAACATCAGGTGGTGCTAAGTCCCTTGAAGATAAAGAAGGCAGTCTAAAGGGACAGAGAAGGGCCAAGGCAGGAGGAGGCTGTTCTTCAGGAGGGTGGGTGGTCAGGGAAAGGCTCTGATGAGATATCTGGGCAGAAATCAGAAGGAAGTGAGAAACTAATGGGCCCTACAGAAATTGTCATTTCCAGGGAAAAACCACCCAACAGCTTCCTATTGCTTAGGATTAGCAACTTAAAATAAAGCTCCAGCTCCTCACCTGCTGGTCCTGCATACACCACCCTCCATCTTGTGCCACCTTCCCACCCTACTAGTTGAACTGACTGCCTTTTCTTTCTTGGGATACTCCAAGCTCATTCCCTTTTGCTCTTCAGTCTGCCTGAAGGTTCTTCACTCATTTTCTGAGAGTTCTTTTCTCAGATCTTCACTCAGATGATGCCTCCTCAGAAAGACAGGCATGTTCTTTGCTGTCTCATCCCCCTGCTGCAGTTCTCCACAGAGCACCTGCCACCATCTGATATTTTTCCTTAGTGCATGGTGTGTGTTCACCTCTTCTAGAGTGTACTTTGAGAGCAGGGGCCTATCTTGTTCTCTGCTACCTATAACACTTTTTGGCACATAAGTAGTAGATGCTTGACAAATGTTTGTTAAGCAAATGAGGGGTAAGTAAAAGCCAGGTGTTTACAAGTCCTTTAACAAGGATATTAAAGCACAGACAGTGAATTCATGAGTAATGACCAAGGAACACCATGATATTGAGGAAGCTGAATGTAAAGAAGGTAACTAATCATAGATGAGGTCACTTTCCTGATTTTGGAGATTCAATTCATCCATTCAGTCAGCCAACACTATTGTCTCAGGTGTTGGGGATGTGTAAATGAATAAATCAGCTTGCTTTTTTTTTTTTAATAAGGAGTTTACCACCACTTGGGGACAGTCAGACAAGTAACGAGATCAAAGAATACAGCATATGTGCAGGTGTGAAGTGCTGTGAGGGGGACCTGCACAGGATCTAAGGGAGTGGGGTCCCACTCAGACGGGAAGGTCTTCACAACGGGGGATGAGTAAGGGGCAGACATGCGGCATAGTCAGGTTTGTGTCTGAGGAAGGGTAATTTAGCTTCAGTGTGGAGAATGCCATGTGGCCAAGTAAGAATGCAGGCAGGGAGGCCAGCCAGGAGGATGTAGGTGGAAGTGGGATTTGGCCAGTGAGGGAAACATGGTGACCTGAACCCAGGCAGTGACAATGGGGATGAAGTAAGAAGGGGTACACTTGAAAGGTGTTCAAGAATTGGGCCTGGAGGGCAGCGTGGTGGCTCCACAGGAGGTAAGTTGAAGGCTGTCGTAGGATCCTGCAATCCCGTTATTACGTATGTACTTGGAAGAACTAAAAGCTTGGAACATGAATGGACATTTGCACACTGGTGTTTATGACAGTATTATTCACGATTCACAACGGATGGAGGTGGCCTAAGGGTACATCGACTGAGGAATGGAAGGTGAAATATGGTGTATACATATGATGGACTATTGAATGGCTGTAGGAAGGAATGAAGTCATGTGGCATGCAATTCGGTGAGATTATCTTGAATGAAATAAGCCAAAGTCAAAAGGAAAAATAATGTATGATTTCACTAATATAAATAACTATAATGAGAAAGTTCTGAAAATTGGATTCGACTGCATAGGTTATCAGGGGATAGAACGTGGACAGAGATTGGGGAATAGATGATTAAGTGGTACAGAATGTTCAGATAAGGCTCACTGTAAAGAATTGTAGATGGGAAGCTCTTCAACTTCTCATAAAACCAAAGGAAGAGATGTTTATTTGGTCCAAAATTTAAATTTTTTATAACACATTATCTAATTTAAACTCTCTGAAAAATTTATTTAAAGAATCTAATTACATGGAACCTAAAATGGGGAATTACATCTTGTTATTCTGTACAGATTAGTATAATACCTGGATACATTCCAGAGTATTTTGAGCAGAAAATATAAATGTCAAAGTCATCATGAGAGACTGGGGGAAAATTGGAACTATTGAACTTACCCACCTGGGAAACGTGCGATTCCTGATTAAAATATACCAATCATAGACAATAGACAAATCCTTAAAAAAAGAGGGGAAAATTGTTCACAATTTTTCTTATTTTCAAAATAGAATCAAATGTCTCCAAGTCAAAGAGTCCTTGAAGGACTAATTCTAATGTGATCGACACCTCACAGGAGGAGTCGAGAAAATGGCATTATTGCATTGAAAAATTTCCACTTACAATATTGAAAAATCTGAATTGGCTATTAAAATAACTAAAAAGGATACTCACAATAATAGATGTGATCATTTAAACAACAAATATTCTTCATTAATTTCAATATGAAGCTTGGAAATAATTTTAATAAAATGGAAATCTTTGAAATCATGAAATGGGCCCCAAATACCTTCAGATAAAAATATAACTTGCCTACTTTTGATAATTCACTGTCATTGATATGGATTAAAATCTGTTTTGAAAGCTTTTTAACCTGAAAACAATGAGTCTAAGTCATCGCAAATTTAAACAGTTGGGATCCAACGTGTCGCTATTTTCTCCCTTCCTCAACCTCCCCATTCAGGTGCTCACTGAAGACTTTGGGCCACTGACCGCTGATGGCTTTTATTTCATCCCCTGAGACTGGTACAGGAAGCCCAGCTAACCCCTAGAAATCCCTGAATGTCACTGAGGTCTTCAGAGCTCCACAAAAACTTCCCTCACAAGTGGTTTTCTTCAGTATTAATCTCAGGACATATGATTAATACAGAACAAGTGCCCAAGTCAGAGCGTCGCTCTGTCAACTCCAGTCTCTGAGCCTTTTCAGAACACTTGTGTGTGCAAAGTTGTGGCAAAGCGTCCTGACACCTGCCCTTCTGGCGTTCATGGTCTCTGGAGGAGACGTTAAACAATGTGTCGTGTTGGTGGAAACACAGATTGTGGTGAGCTCTGGAGAGGGGCCAATGCCGGATTTGAATCCTCAAACTGCTGCAGTCTAGGCCAGTACCTAGAAGAAGGCTTTGCTGAAGGTGTTCCAGGCATGAGTGACCAGGGCGGAGGACCCTATGGCTCCCCTCGGAAAAAGTGAGGCTGTTCGTGTCTCAGATCCTGCTTTAAGCAGGTGCACACAAGCTACCTGGCATAAACGTGGCCCCAGCATCACCACTGCTGAGGCCCTACAGGTCACTGTTCAAGGCGGAGCCAGGACTCACATCTCCGTGGGTGTCAGCCTGCGTGGGGCACAGCACATGTGGTCCAGACTTGGCAATTGTGTGGGCTCGTGCGCGGTTTCCAGACTGAACGTACAGGGCAATTCCACGCCTCCTGCCGGCTGCCCGCCCATCGCACCACCTGCCTGCTGAGTCTCTGCGATGGGATTGGGGGCGAGGACGCAAGGCCGACCCAGGGCCATAGGGCAGCTCTCCCAGTCCTGCCTCAAACCGCAACCCCCACCCTCAGGAAGCAGCACCACGTCTTGGTCTAAACACCACCTGGAAGACAACCCACTTGTCAGACACGTGAGCTAAGGCTGCAGACTCATGACCAGTGTCATGGGAAGATGCGTGAGGACAAGGGGTCCACTGGTCCAGCTCCCCTTGGTGTTGTCCTATTTCAGAAATGTTTGTGCAAACAGAAGACACTAAGTCCACATGAAAAGAAAATGGAAATCACTCATGTAGACACAGACGTCAGCAGCACACGATGAAAGAAACCTTTTAAAATTCTAAGAGAAAGGTAAGCGTTTGCTTTTTTATTTCCTGGCTTTCTAACAGTTAAATAATCAGAATGAGTGAGGATGGAGCAAGAGCAGTTAGGCATCCACGCGCACAGCCAGCTCTACAGCTCGTCAGAACTTATGAGAAAGTCACGAAAGTTCAACAAGGAAAGAAGAATTAAAACTGAGGAGACCGAGGACTGCGCCAAGAAGTCACACGGTCCAGGCAGAGGAAATGAAGACGCAGAGGAGGAAGACTGGGGCACCAGGGCTGCAGCTCCAGCCGGGGAACTAGGCCTGGGGCTGGATGGGGGTGGGGGCGGAGGCGCTGCAGAAGCGACTGTCCCAGCTGTAAGAATTGGATGTAATCGATTAGGGCTTGAATTTGACACAGTGAAAGGAAGCAATGGGAGTAAGTTCACAATTATTTTGAAATGTCAAGGGTGATAAATAGTGGGTCTAATGAAAATAAAGTGACATATGAAAGCAATTGCTGAAAACAGAAAAATAATGTAATGAAAATAACCACAAAGTAGCAATAAATATTATTTACATACATAAAATTATTTAAACAGTAAATTAGCTTAACAAAAACCATGATGTCATTATTTTGGTAAAAGATTAAGACTGGGAGGCGGCAGGCAGTGTGTGGAATCACAACTGCTCCTCTTTCGAAACACAAAACATCTATAGATTGTTTACAAACTGAGAACAATTAAAATGAAAACTATCAAAACACTGAGATACACAAGGAAGAATTAAAACCATTGAAAATAGTCTCCTCTGGAGAGTGGGGCTGAGCTCAGGAAAGGAAGAGATGACCCCACGCTGCCACGTCTGCCTAGTGACACAGCTTCAGCAAACCAAGAGGCGCACAGGGGCTCGATGCCCACAGCACGCACAGGAGCACTCGCCCGTAGCCAAGGCGGCCAGGCAGAGAGGAGCTTCTGGTCTGAAAGGGTTGTGCTCTGCAGAAAACCCATGCTCTCCGAATCCAATCTTGCAGAACTATTTGGGTGGAACCTTCTGCTTAGGTTGTTTCCATGGAGATGTGAACCCGCCCACTCAAGGTGGGTCTTAATCAGCTTGCTGGAGTCCTTTAAGACAGCACATGGAGAACCGAGAGAGGCTAAGAAAGGAACTGCCCAGGAGAAACCAGACGGCCCCACTGGAGCTGAGAGCCCTTTCGAAACTGACCCAGGAGAGAAGGGCCAGCAGGCACCGCCGTGGGCCTTCCCATGGGACAGAGCAGCCAGGACAGCACTGGCCTTTCTTCAGGGTCAAGGTGTCTGTCTCTGGATGCCTTAGTCTGGACATTTTTATGTCTTAAAACTGTAAACCTAACCCTGACCCTCACTCCAACCCCAACCCTGACCCCAACCCCAACCCTATCCCTAACGCTGAATAATATTCCATTGTATGTATATGGATGTGTAACAACCACATCTTGTTGATACACTCGTCTGTTGATGGGCATTTGGATTGCTTCCATCTTTTGGCAATTGTGAATAATGCTGCTGTGAACATTAGCGCGCAATTTCTATTTGTGTCACTGCTTTCAGCTCTTCTGGATATATACCAGGTAGTGCTATTGCTGGGTCATAAAGCAACTCAATATTTAGTTTCCTAAGGAACCGCCAAACCATCTTCCATACTGGCTGCACCATTATACGTTCCCACGAGCAATGCATAAGTGTCCCAGTTTCCCCACAGCCTCTCCACATTTCATAGTTTCCTGTTTGTTTAATAGCAGCCATTCTTTTTTTTTTTTTTATGCTCATTCCATTCTACATATATAATCAGTAATTCACAATATCATCACATAGTTGCATATTCATCATCATGATCATTTCTGAGAACATTTGCATCAATTCGAAAAAGAAATAAAAAGACAACAGAAAAATAAAACAAAAACAGAAAAAGAAAAAAAATTTTTACATACCATATTCCTTATCCCTCTCTTTCATTGATCGCTAGTATTTCAAACTGAATTTATTTTAACAATTTTTCCTCTATTATTTATTTTTTTTCCTGAATCTACTATGTGCTTTTATTTTTTTATCCAATTTTTTAAAATTTTTTTTAATTAATCAAAAAAAAAAAGAAAAGAAATTAACACAACATTTAGAAATCATTCCATTCTACACATGCACTCAGTAATTCTTAGTATCATCACATAGATGTATGATCATCATTTCTTAGTACATTTGCATCGATTTAGGAAAAGAACTAGCAAAACAGCAGAAAAAGATATAGAATGTTAATATAGAGAAGAGAATTAAAATAATAATACTAATAAAAATATATATATAAAAAAAGGAAAAATAAAAAAACAAAAACAGAAGATACAAACAAACAAACAAACAAAAAACCATATTTCAGGTGCAGCTTCATTCAGTGTTCCAACATAGTTACATTACACTTAGGTATTATTGTGCTGTCCATTTTTGAGTTTTTGTATCTAGTCCTGTTGCACAGTCTGTATCCCTTCAGCTCCAATTACCCATTATCTTACCCTGTTTCTAACTCCTGCTGGTCTCTGTTACCAATGATATATTACAAGCTGATTCTCGAATGTCGGTTCACATCAGTGGGACCATACAGTATTTGTCCTTTAGTTTTTGGCTAGACTCACTCAGCATAATGTTCTCTAGGTCCATCCATGTTATTACATGCTTCATAAGTTTAGTCTGTCTTAAAGCTGCATAATATTCCATCGTAGGTATACGCCACAGTTTGTTTAGCCACTCGTCTGTTGATGGACACTTTGGCTGTTTCCATCTCTTTGCAATTGTAGATAATGCTGCTATAAACACTGGTGTGCAAATGTCCATCTGTGTCTTTGCCCTTAAGTCCTTTGAGTAGATACCTAGTAGTGGTATTGCTGGGTCGTAATCCATTCTGCCATTCTATGTCTTTTGATTGGGAAATTCAGTCCATTACCTTTTAGTGTTATTACTGTTTGGATAATATTTTCCTCTACCATTTTGGCTTTTGTATTATATATATATCATATCTGATTTTCCTTCTTTCTACACTTTACTCCATACCTCTCTCTTCTGTCTTTTCGTATCTGACTCTAGTGTTCCCTTTAGTATTTCTTGCAGAGCTGGTCTCTTGGTCACAAATTCTCTCAGTGACTTTTTGTCTATAAATGTTTTAATTTCTCCTTCATTTTTGAAGGACAATTTTGCTGGATATAGAAGTCTTGGTTGGAAGTTTTTCTCTTTTAGTAATTTAAATATATCATCCCACTGTCTTCTAGCTTCCATGGTTTCTGCTGAGAAATCTACACATAGTCTTATTGGGTTTCCCTTGTATGTGACAGATTGTTTTTCTCTTGCTGCTTTCAAGATCTTCTCTTTCTCTTTGACCTCTGACATTCTAACTAGTAAGTGTCTTGGAGAACGCCTATTTGGGTCTAATCTCTTTGGGGTGCGCTGCACTTCTTGGATCTGTAAATTTAGGTCTTTCATAAGAGTTGGGAATTTTTCAGTGATAATTTCTTCCATTAGTTTTTCTCCTCCTTTTCCCTTCTCTTCTCCTTCTGGGACACCCACAACACGTATATTTGTGCGCTTCATATTGTCATTCAATTCCCTGATCCCCTGCTCAAGTTTTTCCATTCTTTTCCCTATAGTTTCTGTTTCTTTTTGGAATTCAGATGTTCCATCCTCCAGTTCACTAATTGTAGCTTCTGTCTCTTTAGATCTATCATTGTAGGTATCCATTGTTTTTTCCATTTTTTCTTCTTTGTCCTTCACTCCCATAAGTTCTGTGATTTGTTTTTTCAGATTTTCTATTTCTTCTTTTTGTTCAGCCCATGTCTTCTTCATGTCCTCCCTCAATTTATTGATTTGGTTTTTGAAGAGTTTTTCCATTTCTGTTCGTATATTCAGCATTAGTTGTCTCAGCTCCTGTATCTCATTTGAACTATTGGTTTGTTCCTTTGACTGGGCCATATCTTTAATTTTCCGAGCGTCATCCATTATTTTCTGCTGGTGTCTGGGCATTTGATCAGATTTCCCTGGGTGTGGGACCCGGCTGGTTGAAATGTTTTTCTGTGAAATCTCTGGGCTGTTTTTCTTTTCCTGTCCAGTAGGTGGCACTCGTGGCGCTTGTCTGTCTGCGGGGCCCACCAGTAAAAGATGCTGTGGCTCCTTTAACTTGCCAATCCGAATCTCACAGTCAGCCCGGGAAACCGCGCATGGAGGGGGTGGGTCGCTGGCCCCCGTGGCTTGGGGGACTGCCGGTCCAAATTGCCCAGCTGGCCCTAGACGCCAAGCGTGGTGGGAGGGCCCCGCTATCCAACGTTCCCAGTCAGACCGGGGAGCCACGTGCGTGGAGGGGACCCCAGTCGCCAGCCGCCCAGGCCGGGAAAACGCACGCCCCTCGGGTATCTCACCGCAGTGGATTCTCCCTGCCCGTTCAGCCGTTCCAGAATGGGGTACGCTGTCTTTTTGGTCTCTGTCGTGGCTCCGGGAGCTGTTTCGTATTGTTTCTGTTTCTTTAGTTGCTTTTCTGGAGGAGGAACTAAGACCCGCGCGCCTTACTAAGCCGCCATCTTCTCCGGAAGTCAATAGCAGCCATTCTTATAGGTGTGAGGTGGTATCTCATTGTAGTCTTGATCTACATTTCCCTTATAGCCAGTGAGAATGGAGCATCTCTTCATATGCTTTTGAGCCATCTGTATTTGCTCTTCAGAAAAATGCCTATTCATATCTTTAGCCCACTTTATAATTGGGTTGTTTGTACTTTTATTGTTGAGCTGTATGATTTCTTTATGTATGCAGAGCATCAAACATTTGTCTGGTGTGTGATTTCCAAATATTTTCTCCCATTGAGTTGGCTGCCTTGTCACCTTTTTGACAAAGTCTTTTGAGGTGCATAAGCATTTGATTTTTGAGGTGTTCCCATTTATCTTTTTTTTCTGTTGTTTGTGCTTTGGACGTAAAGTTTAGGAAGTTACCTCCTATTACTAGGTCTGGAAGATGTTTCCCTACATTTTCTTCTAGAAGTTTTATGGTGCTAGTTCTTATGTTTAGGTATTTGATCCAGTTTGTGTTAATTTTTGTACAGGGTATAAAGTAAGGGTTCTCTTTCATTCTTTTGGCTACTGATATCCAGTTCTTCCATGCTCATTTACTCAAAAGACTATTTTGTTCCAGTTCAGTGCATTTGGGGTCCTTGTCAAAAATTAGTTGACCATAGATTTAGCGGTCTATTTCTGCATTCTCAATTTGACTCCATTGGTCAATACTGCTGTCTTTGTGCCAGCACCATACTGTTTTGACCACTGTGGCTTTATAAAAAGTTTTAAAGTCAAAAAGTGTTTATCCTCCCACTTTGTTCTTCTTTTTTAGAATGCTTTTAGCTATTCGGGGTCTCTTTCCCTTCCAGATGAATTTGGTAACTAGCTTTTCCAAGTCTTCAAAGGAGGTTGATGGAATTTTGATTGGTACTCCATTGAATCTGTGGATAAATTTGGGTAGAATTAGCATCTTAACTATAGTTAACCTTCCTATCCATGAGCAGGGAATGTCTTTCCACCTATTTAGATCTTTGATTTCTTTTAGCAATGTTATGTAGTTTTCTGTGTACAAATCCTTTACATCTCTAGTTAAGTTCATTCCTAGGTACTTGATTCTTTTAGTTGCTATTTTGAATGGATTTTTTCCTTAACTGACTCCTCATTTAGGTCATTGCTTCTGCATAGAAATGTTACTGATTTTTGTATATTAATTTTATATCCTGCAACCTTGCTGAATTTGTTTTATTAGCTCACATAACTTTGTTGTAGATTTCTCAGCATTTTCCAAGGAAAATATCATGTCATCTGCAAATAATGAAAGTTTTACTTCTTCCTTTCCAATTTGGATGCCTTTTATTTATTTTCCCTGCCTGACTGTTCTAGGTACAACTTCTAGTACAACGTTGACTAATAATGGTGACTGTGGGCATCCTTGTCTCATTCCCAATCTTAGGGGAAAAGCTTTCTGTTTCTCTCCATTGAGTTCAATGCTGGCTATCGGTTTGTCATACATGCCCTTTATCATATTAAGGATGTTACTTACCTTTGATTCTTATCTTTTGAAGTGTTTTTATCAGAAAAGGATGTTGAATTTTGTTGAAGGCTTTTTCAGTATCGATTGAGATGAACATGGAATTCTTCCCTTTTGATTTGTTAATGTGCTGTGTTACATTGATTGATTTTCTTGTGTGGAACTATCCTTGCATCCCTGGTATAAACCCCATCTGGTCATGACGTATAATTCTTTTAATGTGTTGTTGGATTCGATTTGCTAGTATTTTGTTAAGAATTTTTGCATCTATGTTCATTAGATTGATTGGCCTTTTGTTTTCCTTTCTTGTAACATCTTTACCGGGTTTCGTATTAAAATAATGTTAGCTTCATACAATGAGTTAGGTGGTGTTCTTTTTTCCTCAATCTTTTGGAAAAATTTGAGTAAGATTGGTGTTAGTTCTTTTTGGAATGTTTGATAAAATTCCCCTGTGAAACCATCTGCCTTGGGCTTTTCTTTATAGGAAGATTTTTGATGACTGATTGAAGTTCTTCACTTGCGATTGGTTCTATTTCTTCCGAAGTCAGTGTAGTTCATTTGTGTGTTTCCAGGAATCTGTCCATTTCCTTTAAGTTGTCTAATGTGTTGGTACATAGCTGTTCATAGTATCCCCCTATGATTTCTTTTAGTTCTTTAGGGTCTGTGGTAACACACCCCTTCTCATTTCTGATTTTGTTTATTTGTATCCTCCCTCTTTTTATCTTTGGCAGTCTTACTAGTGGCCCATCTATTTTATTGATTTTTGCAATGAACCAGCTTTTGGTTTTATTGACTCTTTCTATTCTCTTCTTTTGTTCTCCCATTCTTTTAACTCTGCTTTAATCTTTGTTATTTCTCTTCTTATATTTGCTTTGTGGTTAGTTTGCTGTTCTTTCTCAAGTTCTTCCAGGTGAGCAGTTAAGTCCTCGATTTTTCTTCTTTCTTGTTTTTTTTGTTTTTAATATAGGCATTTAGGACAATAAATTTTCCTCTCATTACAGCCTTTCCGCATGCCATATGTTCTGATATGTTGTATTCTTGTTTTCATTTGTCTCCAGATAGCTACCGACATTTACAGCAATTTCTCCTTTGACCCACTGGTTGTTGAAGAGTGTGTTATTTAATCTCTATATATTTGTGAATGTTCTTGATATTTAGTGATTATTGACATCCAGCTTCATTCCAAGTGAAAGTGCTTTGAACAATTTCAATATTTTTAAATTTATGAAGACCTGTTTTGTGCCCCAGCGTATGATCTATCCTGGAGAATGTTCCATGAGCAGTAGAAAAAAATGTATGTCCTGGTGTTTTGGCATGTACTGACCTATATATGCCTCTTACGTCTAGTTCATTTATCATGTAATTTAGGTTCCCTGATTCTTTAGTGATCTTCTTTTTAAATGTTCTATATTGGAGAGAGTGGTGTGTTGAATTCTCCCACTTTCATGATAGAGTCATCTATTGCTCCCCTCAGTTTTGCTGGGGTTTGCCTCATGTGCTTTGGGGAACTTGATTGGGAGCAGAAATGTTTATGATTGTTATTTCTTCTTGGTGAGTTGTTCATTGTATTAATATACAGTGCTCTTCTTTATATCTTGTAATATTTTTGCATTTAAAGTCTATTTTGTCTGATATTAGTATAGCTACCTCAGCTTTTTATAGTTACTGCTTGCATGGAATATCTTTTTCTATCCTTTCACTTTCAATCCTATTATCTTTGGGTCTCAAATGAGTATGTTGTATATAGTATATAGATGGATCTTATTATTTAATCCATTCTGCCAATCTGTCTCTTTTGATTGAGGATTTTAATCCATTAACAATCAAAGTTATTACTGAAAAGACCTTTCTTACTTCAACCATCTTTTCCTCTTTTTTTTGTCAGATCTATTTTCTTTTCCCTCTTTTTATCATTTTAGTTGCTCTTACTAATATCCTTCAAATCTATACCCTCTTTCAGACCTCTCTCTCCTGTCCTTTCTTTTCAAAGGCAGAACTCCCTTTAGTAGTTCTCATAGGGCCAGTCTCTTATTAGCAGACTCTCTCAGCTTCTATTAATCTGTGAATATTTTAAACTCGCCCTCATTTTTGAAAGACAGCTTTGCTGGATAGAGAGCTCTTGGTTGCCATATTCTCTTTCAGTATCTTAAATATCTTATGCCACTGCTTTCTCACCTCCAAGTGGCTGATGAAAAATTAGCAGTTAGTCTTATTTGGCTTCCCTCATATGTTGTGAATTGCTTTTCAGTTGTTGTTTAAAGAATTTTCTCTTTCTCTTTGGCATTTCACAGTCTTATTGGTATGTGACTGGGAATGGGTTTATTCAAATTTATTCTGTTGGACTACTTGGATTCACATATTTGTGTCTTTTATAAGGGTTGGGAAAATCTCGGCCATTTTTGTTAGAATATTCTTCTTGGCCCTTTTTCCTTCTTATCTCCTTCTGGAACACCTGTGATGCTTGCCCAGCATATGGTGCTGTTTGGTGGTATACTCATCTTCAGAAGTTGTTTTCCTCCTGGAGCCCAGGCTGCATGTGACCAGGTGTGGCTGAATTACCTGCTGGGGCCCAGGCTGCATCTAACCTGGCAGGACTGAAACTGTGGGTTCCTCTGCCCTCACTTCCCCTTCCAGAGTCTGGCTCAATGTGGAGCTGTGTCCCCGACTTCACTTGGGGTGCAGGACCCCACCCCCAGACCCCGTCTGCAGCTGTTCCCCAGGCAAGGATTAGGCTGCCAGCTGCTGTTTCCCTCAAGGTGGGGGCAGGGTGCCAGGACCCTGGGCTCAAAACAGTCTGTCCACATGTTCTCAGACTCTTTGTCCTTCACTGATCAGGGACGTTCAATGTCTTCCCCTGTCCCCTGGATCCCCAAATAATTGATTTGGGTATTTTCAGCCTGGCTACTTGCTGCTTTTAGGGAACATTTTGTAGTTTTCTCTAACTGGTCCATTTTGGAAACTCCTCCTTGCTGCCCTTTTGTATTCTGCCCTCCTCCTTGACTAAGTCTTGCTATGGGTACCTGTAGTGTCTGAATATAAGAGAGGGGGTCTGTCCCACTGCTGTGAGAGAATTTATAGTCTGTGTCCCCAGTGGCATGTGAGGGGGATCCCCACTGCTGCTTCTGGGCACTTCCTGAGGTGTGTGGGACCAAGTAATGGGGAGAGAAGAGGACAGGAAGGTCTGGGATGGAAGTTTCCTATTGATATTTTTCTCTTTCTTTGATTCAACATTTGTGGTATCCTTCTCCAATCTTCACTTTCTTCTGAACAGGTGAGAATTCTCCTTTTAATTGGCTGAACCTCTGGGGAGAGATTTTCAATAGTTATCTTTCATTGCCATGTTGATGATATGATTCTAGTCATTTTCACTATACATCCTTTTATCAGTAGTTTATAATAACCCTCTGTGATCATATATTCATATCTCTGTCTATATGCACTTATTGTTGGAACACTTAGGTAAACACGAGTCAGCACCCCTGCTGCCAGTGGCTTTGGGTTTCTTAGTCCTTACCCCAGAACACAGGCCCTGGAACCCACCTTCAAGCTTTCCTTCCTTGCCTGGGCTAGCCCCAAAGAGCCAGCTTTAGGCTCTGCCCATGCCCTCTCCTGCTTGGGGAGGCCCCCATCTGTGGCCCCAGGTGTTCAGCACCAGCTGGGCCGAGCACCGATACAGAGTGTGACCTGGCACTCATGGCCCCACTGGGAGGACTGTCTGCTCCAACCACCTCCTCTTCGCCCAGTTGGAGCAGAAGGGACCCCCACCCTAAATGGCAGCAGATGGCCAAGCACACGACCTGACCCTGGCAGATGGGAGTAGCAGCTGTTTATTGGTCACACGCTGTTCCACCCTTGCAGGAGGATACTGCAGACCACGCAGGGACACCGGGGACTGCTGGGGGTGGGGGGACAGAGTGAGCCAGAAAGGGTTGCAAGAGGGGAGCTTGGTGGACTCCAGAAAGGGAGGCTGCATCACCCAGGGAGTTCCCAAGGGACACAAGATTGGCCAGTCTATAACCCCAGGGGTGGCGTGGGGGGGGATATGAGGAGCTGGCAGGAAAATGAAGGTCCCTTGTTGGGGACAATTAAGGTAGCATGTATAAAATCCACCCTCAGGGATGCCGGAAACATGCAACATGGCTGCCAGGGCTGAAACAAAAAGCAGCCTAAACTATAATCAGCCTTCTTCAAGGAAGTAATAGTAGTTCGCGCCTAAAGTTCACGCCAAAAGTACTAACCGTACATCTGCCCTCTGCCCTAGCAACAGCAGCCACCAATCCCAGATCACCACCGTCCCTACTAGCCACCCCCTCTCCTTCTAGAGTATATATACCCAGCCTCCTCAATAAAATTTTGCAGCTTGATCAGAATATTTGTCTTGCTGCCGTTCTTCGCGTCTCTTTGTCCCATGCCATTCTTCCCTCACAGGAGTTCGAGCTTCGGTTGATCGTCCCGCGGGCTGGGACAGTCCCTAAGCTATGGACAGGTGGGGGCAGCCACCTTCAACACTCTAAGGCTCCCCAAGGCCTTTTCTGGGAGACTGGAGACCTGGCCAACTCCAGGTGGGGGTTGGGACATACCAGTGTCCCCACAACCTGAGCCCAGGGCCTGTCGCCAGTCAACCTGGGTGAGTGATCCACCACCTACTGCCCCCACAGGGGCTGTGAGTGCCAACTGTGAACGCACAGCTTCTGCCTGGGCGCAAATTACACTGTGACCCCTTCTGAGCTTCCACCAGCACCGTCGATCAGAAGGTGGTCCTGCCTGCTCCTCCTGAGTGGAGGTGAGGGGCACTGAGTCCGGGGGTCCCGTCAGCACCACCAGTGGGAGAAAGGCAGAATACATGGGCCACTGCCTAAGGGGGAGGGGGGAGGGGCGGAGTCTCGGATGTACCGCGCGGTGGGGGAGGGGTGGAGATGGGAGTAAGGGGTGAAGAGGAAGGAAGGGCAAAAAAACCCAGCGCACTGCGGGACCAGTTTCAGTTTTGTTTCTCTTCTGTGAAACATTTTCCGAGAACTCCCTGGTCCAGGGTCTGTGCAGGGACCTGGGTGGGGAGGAAAGTCCCGGAAGGGGTCCGGCCGCCCCTCACCAGTTGTCTGTCCCCTCCCGCCGCAGACAAACACCTGGCCCTCAACCGGCCGCTCCGGGTAAGCGCCCAGGCCTGCCCCGCAGCCCCCCAGAATAAACTCCGGGCGAAACCCCTCGACGCTGCTGGGCTCCTGCGCTGGGCCCAGCGGGCGGGGCGGGACTGCCTGGGGGGCGCCCCTTCCCCAGCATCGGGACCACCCAGGGTGGCGCTGGGTCCTCGACCAACCCTCGAGCTGGGTCGGTGGTCTCTCTGACCCTGACCATCTTGCAAGAGGGGAGACGGAACCTCGGGGATTCAGGGCACTGCCACGGCCACCAGAGGCGAGAAGAGCGTCGGAAATGCGGGGACACTGCAAGGATCCCCTTTCAGAGCCAGTAGGGCCTGGAAGGAGCCGGGGCTGGAGGATCCCTAGATCCGTGACGCGCCCTCTCGGCCTCGGGTGGTTCCTGGCAGTGGACGGAGGGACGGGCAGGAGGGCCTCGAGGGCAGAGGGAAGGTGCGCGAGGGGCGGGAACCCACCTATGTCCGCCCGGGGCTGCGCTCTTCACAGATTCCCAGCGGGGGCGGTGCCGGGGCTGAAGGGGCGGAGCGGAGCGGAAATCCCCTGCCTGCTTCACTCGGCTCATCACCGTCCCCCCGCAGCAGCGACGTCCTGCCATGAGCCTCTCCAGTTCCGAGGATTACGAGCCCCCGCTCAAGTTTGTGAACAGCAGAGACGAGATAACAGGTCAGGCCTGGCCAGTGGAGGGAGGGGACCAGGCTTGGGGGCCTTTTGGATCTTCAAATCGGTATTTGAAGCCTGAGCATCCTCCAGTCCAGAAACTTAAAAGCAAGTTCTGGAAGGGGCTGGGGGAGAGGATGGGCTGCTGAGAGTTCCTGGCTATCACAGGTGATCCCAGGTTTGCCCCAGCCTGGAGGACACTGGACATGCCTCACGGGCCATGTTTTAAGCTCCGGGGTGTGGGGAAGAGAGGCGGGTGAGGGTTCGGAAGTGCCCAACGGAAGTCCCCAGGAACCGCTGTGTCCCACGGAGAGCCGCTAGACCCAGGGCAGCCAGCGTGGGCACCACGTCCCGGCCCCCACCCCTGCCCTGTCCCTTGACCTCGCCAGGGGACGAGTATGACGGAACCCAGAGGGTGCAGATGAGCTGTGGGCACGGCGTGGACCCCGGAAGCCTGACGGCTTGGTGCCGCAGCCTCATAGACCAGGTAGGGGGCGGAGCATGGGCGGGGGGCGGGGCCAGGGGACGGACAGGCAGGGGAGGGGCTGCGCCCACGGCCGGGCCCTGCGCGAGGCAGAGACCCCACGTGTCCCACGTCTCGCCCGCCTTTCCAGGGCCGCTTCAAGCTGTACTGCCCTGCCGACGTCGCCGGGGGCAAGTGTGGGGCCGAGTGGCCTTACCCCGAGGTGCGCCGCAGCGCCGTCCTGGGGGACGCCGAGCAGCAGGAGTTTGAGCGGAAACTCGCCCTGACTGCAGCGAGACTCTACTGTGACTTTAAAGAGGTGGGCAGGGCCCAGATCGCGCGCTGCCCGGTTGGGACCCCAGCTCTGCACACAGGTCCGAAAGGGGGCTCTCCTGCCCGGGCCCCTGAGCCCACGCCTCAACCCTGAGCCCCAGGCCCCTGCATGCCCTGAGCAGCTGCCCCTCCCCACAGTGCCCGAGCTGCAAGAGCCTGGTGGAGCGGAAGGAGCTAAGCCACCTCCGGGTGCAGTGCACAATCTGCAGCTCTGAGCAGAAGAGGACCTACGAGTTCTGCTGGCAGTGCCTGCGGGCCTGGAAGGGGCCGGGGACGCCCTCTGACCACTGTGACAACGAGGGCTGCGTGGACCCCAACCTGCAGATCCTGGCCAACTGTGGCATCAAGGACCTCCCTGGCAGTGAGATCCAAGGCTGCCCCTCCACCCGGGCCTGCCCCACGTGTGGGCTACTCATCGAGCACAAGGACAAGTGCAAGTATGTGCTGTGCTCCCGCTGCCACGTGGAGTTCTGCTTCGCCTGCCTGGACACAGCACAGGCCTGCAAGGCCGCCAAGGGCAGAGCCTGGTACCAGAGGTGCACCAGGCCCCTGGCCCCCAGGCAAAACCGCATCCCTGTGTGGAGCTGCAAGGACTGACCTGCATAGGGCACATCCTGGAAAGGGAGGGACAAGCAACATTCTTGATGGACCACCGAGGACAAGATGGGTACTGCCAAGGGTCGGGGTTGGGGGAGATCTGCCGGCTGCCCTGACGGTCTTGGGCCTAGCCCCCGGCCCCCGCCAATGCTTGTGTGCTCCTCCCCTCTGTGTACACATGACCCTTCTGGAAACAGTTGTGGAGAGCATTGCTTTCTTGTACTAACATGAGCATGCTAGCCCTGCAGATGCCCTTCATGGGATCGGTACCTGGGGACGGGCGGAAGCAGGATAACAGGGGTCCTGGTCCTTGCTGGCTCTGAAAAATGGACATTGTAGGACCATGGACCCGGGGCTGGCAGTGGCTGGCTGCTGCCCAACTGTCTGGATGAGGAGGGTGCATGTCTGCGTGTGCATGAGTGTGCATGTGTTTGCATGTGGGCGTGCATGTGCTTATGTGTTTTTGCGCGTGTGTCTGGCCAGCTGGTGAGTGTAAAGGAAAATCCCCAGGAGCTGGTCTGAGAGCCAGGCCTGTGTCCTGCAGCTCAGACCCACGGGCTGAGGCCCAGGGGAGTGGCTTGCTCCCAGGTTGCTGTTGAGTGGCGGGAGCAGATGTTCCCGTGGAGGCTGAGCTCACTGGGAACCGTCTCTGAGCCTGTGGCCAGAAGCAGAGGTGACAAGACGAGACAGGGATGCTAAGGCCTTGGTTGGGCAGGGGAGGGTGGGAATCGGGATCTGGGAGCTGGAGCCCAAGGCAGGATTCCTGGAAGCACATCCTTGGAGTCATGGGAGCGAGGAAGGAACCTCCTCAGCCTCGACCTCCACCCCCACACCACACCTGAGAGGGAGGTGGATGCAGGGGCCCTTCGCCCCCTGCCTGCATGACAGCTCCATGGGAAGGGGGAGTGGCCAAGCACTTGTGGAGACCCAAACCCACACAGGGACACACACACAATACAAAGACACACTTAGACAAGGACGTACACTTGGACTCAACGTCACGTGAACACAAGGACACACATGAAAAACCACACACATCCAAGGACACAGCACAGAAGCAGGAAGGCATATACATGCAGGCGTACGACACAGGGACTCAAACACACAAGGACACACACATATATATGATACACAGTAAAATACACAAATTCAGTTACTCATGGTTCACAAGGACACATACAAACGTGGTGACACAAAGTAATACACGCAAGACACACACAGGAACACAACACACACGACCTACATTTCTCGGGGAGCCTGGCATGTCCCGGGGCTCACAACCCGGAGCCTTCCAGGGAAAGGACAGTGAAAGTGGAAGTGCCCCCCCCGGCCACTTGTGGCTGAGGCCCAGCTCTGCTGCTGCTCAGCCCCCACCCCCTTCTCATACAGGCCGGTGGCAGCAGCCTCACTTCCCAGGGCCTGAGTGACTGTCCATCTGTCCGTCTGGCTGTCAGAGGGGATATGCTCTACCAGATGGTGGTGCATGGCCTCACGACACAGACATGGTGGTGGACATGGCCACCCCCCGAGGTGGGGCTTGGGAAGTCCAGGGCAGACTCCTGGAGAAAGGTCCCAAGAGGGCTGAGGTGGGCAGGGCACATCTGGGGTCTTCATCCAGGCCTTTGGGTGGGCCTGGGGCTTCTGTAGGCTGCTGGGGGGTGGGGTGGTCCTCATTCCTGAGGATCCTCGATGTGGGGTCCATGACGAGATGGGGCTTGCTCTCGGCCAGGTCCCCTGCCTTGGGATGATATCTTCCTGAGTCCCAGCTTCAATCTTTCCGGATCTCTCCCTTTATGGAATTTCCCCTTTATGGAGTTTCCTCCTCTCTGGCTCTTTTCCTTATCTCTTTCTGCTCCAAAGAAAGGTGTACCATTGGTGTGGCCTCCTTAGTAATAGATGCAAGTTGTGGAGGGCATTGACCTCTCTCAGCTTTGGAAATGCTCCAAGGAGCATCTCCAACTCTCTTGGGGAATATATTCTGTCTCCCCTCTCCCATAACTATCTGTTGGTCCTTGTTCCTGGTTATCTTGCTTCCAGCTTCTGATGCCAGTGTTTTACTCTCTAAGCATCTGTGGTCTTCACTGAGCTCCTCTGGGACACAACTCTGGGTTCTGGCTCGTCAGCATCTCATGGGAGGGCACATGACAAGGTCCGCAGGGCTCTACATCTCCAAAGTCTCTGTCGATGCATCTGCTCTCTCTGTCAGAACTCCAAGCATCTCCAAATATTCGCATCACTGTTGACTCTCAAGTAATTGTTCCCCAAGCATCTGCATCTGAGGTTTCTCTTAAACGTTTCCCCTTTTAAGGGACCTTGGTAAAGTAATCAAGACCCACCTTGACTGGGTGGAGTCTCATCTCGATCTAATCAAAAGGTCACACCCACAATCAAGTGGACTATACCTCTGTAGAGGCAATCTAATCGTAAGGGTCCCGCCATATAATACTGAATCAAGATTAGAACAAGGCTCTTCTGGGGGTATATAACAATTTCAAACCAACATATCAAACCTCTTGACCCCCAAAAAAGATATGTTCTTCCTATATACAAAATACATTCATTCCATCACATTATCACAAAAGTTTTAAATCATTTCAGTAACAACACAAATGCAATACAAAATCAGAAACAGTACAAAATTTCGTCAAAATTTGTTATAGACATTGTCCATTCTAAGGCAAATTCTCTTCTGACTTTTGACCTGTGAAACTCAGAACAAGTTATCTGCTGCCAATATAAAAATGAGGAACAGTCATAGAATACATGCTCCCACTGCCGTAGGGAGAAAATGAAAGGTAAACAGGGGTCACCAGACCAAAACAGGGGCAATCTTCATTGGATTTCAAAATCTGAGAGTCATTTATCCTCCTCGGGACTTCAAACAGTGGCAGTCCCATCCTCTCTAAGGCCTTACACAGGGTCCCTGTTATCTCAAAGTGCTGGGAGTGAGGGTTGCAACATTGGCGGTGCATCGAGGGGCCCACTTTTCAGCTCCACTCTTCCCAAGCATGTGGTCAGCACCTGGGATCTCTGCCATCTCCAGGGCACATACTCAGTCTTCCAGAACAATGCGGCGATCACCAGGCTCTCCCTAATCCCGGATTTATGTGCTCCACCCTCTCTGAGGCCTGGGGTACTGAAATTCTTCCTGAACATCGAGGCAGAATTCTCGCCCTCTGTTTCCAGAGGAAACTCACCCTTCACACGTGGATTGGTGAGTCCACTCTTCTGGCCTGAAACTTCTTGGCTTCAGACTTTAGCTTCCATGGATCTAACTTTGAAGTCATTTTTCCTTCAATCTGTCCCTTTTCTGCCCCTTTTAGTCTGAACTGGCAGTGATTCTGTTCATACAGATCTTGCAAGAAATTTGTTGCTTTTCCATGCAGTAAACAGGGATCAAAGCTATCGTGCAATAGGACTTTCCACAAATCCTGTTTGGATAATTCTGTCTCCAATCCTTGTTAGTCCTGTGTGCAGATTTGAAGTTTTTGCATACCCCAGAAAAACTATGTTCCTTAATCTTAATTCAATAAGTACCCGGGCTTGCTACTTTAAAATCCTGCCTTTCATCCAACACAAATAGTCAATTTTGCCTGCTTGGCTTTAAAATCTCAGCCATTTTAAAGCAAGGGTTGCCTTCCTTCCTGTTTACAATACCACATGCATTATTTGTCTCTAAGACCTTATTAGAAGTATATTTTACAACCCACATTTCTACCAAAAGTCTCTTCAAAGAAATCTAGGCTTTCACTATCAAGCTCCTCACAGTTCTTCCAGAATCTTCCCCTTATCCATTTAAAAAGCCATTCCAACATGTTTGAAAGGCTGATGTCTGTCACATGGGAAAGCAGGGATGGCGGGCATCTGCTGGTCCTTGTTCCTGGTTCTGCTGCTTCCAGCTTCTGATGCCAGTGGCTTCCTCTGTAAGCTTCTGTGGCCTTCACTTAGCTCCTCCAGGGCACAACTGCAGGCTCTGGCTTGTCAGCATCTCATGGAAAGGCACATGGTGATGTCTGCTGGGATCTGCAGCTCCAAATATCTCTGTCTAAGCATCTACTCTCTCCATTGGCACTCCACGCATCTCAAAATGTCTGCATCTCTGTTGGCTCTGAAGCAACTGTTCTCCAAGCATCTGCATCTGAGGTTTCTCCTACATGCTTCCCCTTTTAAAGGACTCCAGTAAACTAACTAATCAAGACCCACCCTGAATGGGCAGAGTCACAGCTCCATCTAATAAAAAAAGACACACTCACAATTGAGTGGATTATGTCTCCAAGGAAATAATCTAAACAAAGGGCCCCATGCTATTGAATCAGGGTTAGAACAAGGCTTTTCTGGGGTACACAACAATTTCAAACCAGCACAGTAACTAAGATTTCAGATAGAGTTGAAAGGTCATTCTGGAGGTTATTCTTATGCATTATATATATCTCTCTTTTTAATTTATCATGTATTAGAATAGCTAGAAGGAAATACCTGAAAGTTTTGAACTGTAATTCAGTAGGCTCGATTCTTCATGGTGAATGTAAAACTGTATAACTTTTGCCATGTGACTGTACAATTGTGAAAACCTTGTGACAGGTACTCCCTTTATGCAGTGTATGGGCAGATGATAAATAAATAAATAATTGGGGATAAGTGTGTTTTCAATGTTCTTTATTATTTATTATTATTATTATTTTTAGATTAATGAAAATGTTCTAAAATTTATTGTAGTGATGAATGCACAACTATGTGTTGATATTGTGTGCCATTGATTGTATACTTTGGTTGGATGATATTGTGTGTGAATATATCTCAATAAAACTACATTTAAAAAAAAAAAACTAAGCAGAGACTGCCCTGGCTGCTGCCTGCCCTGGCCTCTCTCCCTGAACTGCTCTTTCCCCAGCTTCCTGTGGAGTCACTTCTCTAAGGGAAGCTGCCTCGTCTGAGGTCCCACACACCAGCGACTTCCACGAGAGGGAGAAGCGCCAGGCCACCTTCTCCCTGGCCTGGACAACTGGAGGACGTCCAGCCTCAGGCGTCAAAGGGGAGAACGACGCCTTGCCTGCAGATCGCCCCATGGGAAATGCTCCAGGAAGTTCCGAACCAGCGAGGTGACCAGCGAGGTAAGTGATCCCAAATGAGTCAGGGTCGGCACTCAGAAGAGAATGCACCATAAATGCTGAATGCAAGGCCAATAACTTGTTAAAGCAAAATAAAAGTCATGGTGGGTAACATGTGCAGATATAAATATAGAAGAAAAATAACTCCAAGGGCAGAGGAATTGTTCAAAGGAATCAATGCTGCAAGGTTCTGTCTGCACAGGAAGAGGTAAAGGTGTGAAAAGTTAGGGATACAGACTGCAAGCTCCGGTGCAAGGGTCTGTGACTCCATGGCCCGCAGGACAAGTCCTATTGCTTCACAAAGAGTTTTCCTGGAATACAATTTGTTCTCATTTCTCCGTGGTTGCTTCCTGGCTAAACTGGCTGAATTGCGCAGCTGTGAGAGACCAAATGGCATGCAGTACTTACAATATTCACAATCTGGCCCTTTACAGACAATGTCTGCAAATCCTTATTCCAGATGAACACTAAGAAACGCCCTGCTCTGCCCAGGCTCCTCACTGCTCTTCTCCATAGAGGCGTCTGGGCATCCCCAGGCCTGGAGGCCGGTTGCCCTCTTGGGGTTCAGTACTTGTTTTTCCCCCCGGTGGAGCAGCATCCTCTGGAAGAGCCCAGGAATGTGGCCCCTATGCAGCCAGCAGCCAGCTGACCTAGCACACTCCTGTGTGAGCGTGGCGAGAGGTCTGGGGCCCTGGCAGCCCCCGTGACCTCCAGAGCTGAAAAGGGATCAGCACAGCCCCATGTCCTACCTGGATACCATCCTCAATAAACTATTCCTCAGAACTGCCTGTCTCCCTGGACCTGACAGAGACTTCTGGAAGTACCAAAAAGGAAGGAGACAGCACTGGGGAGGGAAGAGGCCACTCTGCCTCTCTTGGACCTGACACTTTCACAGACGGGCAGGACAAGGACCAAGAGGAGGGCAGGGTCCAGCCACCTCTTTCTCCCCACAGGGCTCTCTCTTGCCTCTTAATCAAATAGAGAATAACATGGGAGATTTGGGAGGGACGGACAGGGGACCAAGTGAGGCTGTGGTCTTGGACAGCCAGGGTCAGGGGGAAGGCCTGGCAGGTTCCACAAGGCCAAGCAAACTCTGCTCATTACTGAGTGAGGCGTCCAGCAGCCCCCAGTTCCCTTGGCTGAGCCTCACCCCTTTGCAGCCCCTCATCCTGCCTCTGCCCCGAGCTGGGTGTGAGCCGTCTGGGACATGACCCCTGAGAGAGTCCAAGAGATCCTGGGGTGGGGGTGGGGGGCATGGCCAGGTGGGCTGGGCGAGCTCCCCTCATTGGGGTCAGTGTGGGAGCAGAGAGTGCCAGGAAACACTGCAGAGTGTCACTTCCAGGACTGGGGCTTCCTGTCCACTCTGGGGGGCAGGGGCATCCCGGGGTCTCAGGCCAGGGCTCTTACCCAGAAGTCCCAGGAAGAGGCAGTAGTGGGTTCCTGGTCAGCTTTGGGGCAGGGCTACTAGGCCACCTGGATGACAGGGAAAGGGGAGACCTTGGTGGCAGAGGGTCTCCCAGCACCCCCAGCCCACATCACTGCAGTCCTGGGACAGGGGAACGGCCCAGAGATCAGGGTCCAGTCAAGGACCCTGGATGGGGGTCCTGGATGGGGGTGGGCACATGGTGTCTCCTGAATGCCTCTGCCATGTCCAGGTGGAGCCAGTGTGCTGAACAGGAGAGACCAGCAAGAACCCCTGCCCTCTGCTCCACTCCTGCCCCCACCGCCTCTTGCCTACCCTGCAGCCTGGAAATTATCAGAATTCTCCAAAGACTTTAGAGTCTCTTCCTTTGAAAACTGCTACCACATTGCAAAACAAAATCTACAAACTTAGAAATAACAAGTAAAATACTTTAAAAAGTTAGTAGCATTTGAAGAGAAATACAATTTTCCTATGGTCCTTTGAATAAACCATAAAGAATATGGAAGACAATTTGAATATTACTTTTTCTTTACAATTGAGGATACTGTGATGAAACGCAGAAACAGGTGTTTTAAATTTTATACAAATCATGAGTCCACTTTTGATTTCTTACAGAAGCTCCACAACTTACAGGACATGTCAGGGAAAGCATTAAATGCCACTGACTAAAGTTACATTTAAGATGAAATTCAAACTCACACAAAACTGGGCTGTACAAAGAGCTAAATTATTTGGAAATATTGCCCACAAAGATCACACCTCTAGATGTCCTACAATGTATGTTTCAAGGTAATTACAGGAATTTCCAGGGAGGTTGTCCCTTCGGAGACCTGAGCAGCTGGGGATGCCATCAGAAGGCACCTTCCCGGGTGGAAACTGTCCACAGATGTTTGTTCTCTTGCATCTGCCATGAGCCACTGAAGCTGCTTCCAGCTACACGGGTGGCAGGCCAGCTGCTTAAAGTACAAATCCTGGTGACTCACTAACTGCCTTGGAGGAAAAGGGACCCAGGTCAGCCCTTGAGGCCTCAGGATGGCACCTGCTGTGAAGGGGTCTCACCAAGCACATGGCTTTGGGGATTTACCATGCCCCTTGTTCCTTGGGGGGCTGCTAACGGCTCATCTTACAGCCACCCAGTCACAAAAGGAAGCTCCTAGCTCGTACATTTTGGCCCCTTTTCCTGCTTTTGTTCAAGGCAGGGTTCACTCTGCTGGGAGCCTTGCACCCCCTACCGCCGGTGCTGTGGAGGGGCAGTACTCCCCGCCCCGGCCACAGCGCTCCCCACGATCCGGTGCCGTCCCCCCGGCCGCGTCGGGAAACTGGCGCAGGTAGAGGCGCCGGGCGAACTGCAGCTCGGGGGTGGCCAGGAGTCGGCAGGCGCGCTCAGTGGCCGCGTCCAGGCCCGGCCGCAGCTCGTAGCCCACGATGGGCGCCAGGCCGTGGCTGAGCGGCGCCAGCTGGGGGTCGCGCACGGCGCCGGGTGCCGCGGGCATCCCGTGCGGGAGGCAAGTGTGTGCCAGCTGCGCCCGCCGCCGCCGCAGCGCCGCCACCTCCTGCCTCAGGCGCGCGGGGCCCAGGGCATGCAACCGGGCCCACAGGGTGCGGTTGAAGTGCACGTAGAGCGCCGAGTCCAGCGCGTTCCAGGCGCGCGCCCTGCGCTCCGCGGCGGGCGCCAGTGGCTCCCGGGCCCAGTGCGCGCGCCGGTTGGCGGGGAAAGCCACCACGTCGTCCAGCTCCCAGCACAGCGCGTGCCTCAGCAGCACCAGGGACTCGTCCAGGTGCTCGGCGATCAGCACCAGGTCGAAGCGCGCAGCCACGGCTCGCACCACCTGGGCCAGGCGCTGGCGCGTGGGGCGCACGTGGGGGTCGAAGCCCAGGTCGAAGGCCATGAGGTTGCGGGCATAGTGGCTGTCGGGCTGCAGGGGATTGTAGAAAGTGTCCGTGTTCTCCAGGAAATGACTCAGGCTCCAGGCGCCTGCAAAGGGCGCTGCGCCCTTGTAGTAGGAGAAGGCAGACTCCATGAGGCGGGCAGGGTCGCGCAGGATGGTGAAGTAAAAGGTGTCCTTAGGCAGGACACGCTGCACCTGGGGAGGGCAAGGGGTGGGGGCTCATGGACTCAGGGCCTTTGGGCTCAACTCGGGAGTAGCTTCCTTCCTTGCGTGCCGCCCTGACCCGTGTTGAGCCCCAGGACCCTCCACCAGGACCCAGCAGGAGGCTGAGCCCCATCCTCAAGGCCCCCTTGGTTGTCCCCCTGATTCCCTACTTGGGAGCGGCCACTCCACTGGCCCTACAAGTGAGGCACAGTCACCCCATGACTCTGCCTGGACAAGAGTCCCCAGGCACCCCCCCCATGGACTGGTGGCTGGCACCCACATGGCCAGAGCAGAGCCTGGCAGTGGGCCCCCCACCTTGACTCTTCACGGAGAGGGACCTCTCCAGACCTATGCATGGTAACATACTGGTGTCCCCGGAGATCCCTGGGCAGAGAGGGAGTGGGCAGAGAGGGCCAGGACTCACCTCCATGGGCTGGAATCTCAGGTGCTGGCACATGATGTCAAACTGTCCGCTCAGGCCTCCGGAGAAGCCCTCCACGCTGCTGGCCGTGAAGTACTGGGGGTAGGAGAAGTGGGGGGCCTGGCGGGCGGGCAGCGCGAAGGTGAGGCCGTGCTTCTCGCCGAAGCGGAACAGCAAGTTGGCAACAGTGCTGCTGGCTGCCTTGTGGACCTTCAGGAAGAACAGATGCGTCCGGGGCTGGCAGCTCAGGCCAGGGGCCTGGGCCGAGGTCCCAGGGCTGTTGGGACTGCGGCTGAGCAGGGACATGGTCCCTGCACTGGGCTGCCGGGCCTCCCCAGGCCTCCTGCGGGGCTGCATCTGGGCCCGTCCCAGCAGAGTGACCAGCGGCTGGCCCAGGCTGTGGCCCGCACCCTCTCCTGACCAGGCCGAGTGTTCGGCGTGGGCATGTTGGGCAGAGCTCCGTACTGCTCCCAAACTGCCTGAAGGGCTCACTCCAAACTGAGGGTCCAGCTGGGCAGGGGGCAGGGCGTCCAGTGTGTAATCAGGGTCCTCGCTGTCACTGCCCCTTGGGAGGCTGGCATGTCCCTCTGGGAGGTGCTGCTGACGTCCCGGGAGCTCTGAGACGTGGCCAGGGGCCTGTGCCCGCCTGTGCAGAAGCTTGCCTCCCGGGGCCAGTGCCTGGGGGTGGGCGTTCAGGCCGGCTGAGGGGCCTCTTTGTGTCCAGGACGACTGTGGAGAGCTGTGCACTTGCTGCGGGACAGCGCATGCAGGGTCCTGTGTGTAGCTGGTCAAAGGCGGGGAGAGGCTGCGTTAATCCTCACAGCAGGTCTGGGCCAACCCACGTGAAGCTGGAGCCCTCCCCTCCCTCTCCTCACCAGCCCCCCCCCCACACACCGGCTCCTGTGTGGACCCCCATCCCTGCAGACACTAGGGCCAGGCCACAGCCGGGCTTGAAGGCAGGTCCCCTGGATCCACCAGGCTGGCGGTGACTCTGAGCAAGTGGCTGGTGTGTCGTGCTCTGGGCTCCGGTCGCCGGAACCTCTGTACTCTGCTCATGCCCTGCTCACATCCCCCAACTCTCGGCTTGGCCACGACTCGGATGCAAGGGAGACGCGAACATGTGTGTGTACTGGGGCTTGTCTTCCCACCATCCTGCCACCTGAGCTGCCCTGAGAACCAGCTTCAGGCAAGAAAAGGGAAAATGTATCCCAGTAAAGCTGGTAAGATGGAGGTGAAGACAAAATCCTTGGGGCATCTAGACAAAAAGGCCAAGGCACTTGGAAAGTAAAGGAAATCAGGTGGCATCAGACTTTGTTACTGCAGTATAAAAGCAAGACAAGAGTGGAGGGACATTTTTCAGGGAACTGGGCAAGAAACCACGAGCCTCTGATGAGATGCCAGAGAAAAGGACATGAGCCCATGGGAACTTGGGATGGCACTTCGAGGATAAGTGGACCCAAACAGAGGGCTGGACAAACCATCAAAAGCATGGGTGTTGAGCCCTGAACATAATTAATAGCAGATATATGACTCAGGGAGTGTGGCAGTGAAGTTGGAAGTAAAGGGAGTAGTTGTTGGTGTTCTGACAGAGGAGAAATGATGAGGTCCAAACACTGGCGGAGAAAGAGGAGAGAAAACGTGAAGTAGACATCTGTCGCCACAAGGTGGTGGCTAAGGGTCTCATTTACAGAAAAGTCTAAGCAAGGGAAGGCTGCCTGAGGACCCTGCACACACTGCTAGTGGAAGGCTAAGAAGTTCCAGAAAACTAGACAATTTCCAAAATTACCAAAAAGATATTCAACAAACTGAGGGTGAGAAAAGACTATATGGGGGAAGAAACTCAGTAACTATTTTGTAACACTCAGAAAATAGAACATAAAATAATGCACAGAGAACTTCAGGGAAATGATGGAGCCGGGTGGGCTGAATCCACCTGTGCTCGGTGGGACAAGACAGGGCTGCGGTCTCGAGGCGTATAAAGAGGGTCTTCAGGGTGTTTGGGGAGGGGAGAGGTGCAGGGATGGAGACAGGGAGAGTGGAGTGGGCCGGGTCCCCACCTGGGCGGGGGCGACACACAAGCACGTGCGATCAGAGTGAGCTGCTGGCCTGGGAGGCCTCCCTGCGCCAATTCTCATCCGCAGCACCCGCAGGGACAGCCGAGTGTCCGCCGCTCCCCAGTGCCGCATGCGGGGACCCCGCCCCGCACCCATCTCCCCAGCTGCTTCCTGCAGGCTTGAGGAGATGGGCACCTTGGCATCGCCACCTTCTGGAGGGACGCGGTTGGGGCAGGCAGGCCAACTTCTTACCTCCCTAGGTTTTACTTCTGTATTTTTCTCTTGTTTTTTTCAATATATATTCTTTATTTTTTATATATATATATTTATTTAAATTTTATTCTTTTATTTATTTACTTTTTCTTTAATTTTTATTTTCTCTCCCTTCTGTGGGCACCTGTCTCAGTTCATCCTCAATATGTCTCGGAGTGTCTCCTTTGACTTCCGGGACTACTACTGTTGAGGTGTGTTTTTTTAATGTTGTTTTTCAAATTCATATTTTTAGTTCTTCTTAAGATTCATTTTTTGGGGGCTGAGGGCACTTTTCTTTTTATTTATTTTACTAAAGTGATGCAAATGTTCAAAAAATGATCATGGTGATGAATACACAACTATGTGATGATATTGTGAGCCATTGATTGTGCACTGTGTATGGAATGTTTGTGGGTTAGTATGTTAAGATTTATCAATATGATATTTTAATATTTAATCTTAGACTCAAGGACACAGTTAGACAACCAACATATTGACTGATGCTGAAAAATCTTTCCACAAAATCCAGCATCCTTTCCTGATAAAAACACTTCAAAAGTTAAGAATCAAAGGAAACTTTCTCAGTATCACAAAGGGCATATATGAAAAACCCATAGCCAGCATCATACTTAATGGTAAGACATTGAAAGCCTTCCCCTTAAGATCAGGAACAAGACAAGGATGTCCATTGTCACCACTGTTATTCAACATTGAATTAGAAGTACAAGCTGGAGTTTGTACTAATTAGACAGGAGAAAGACATAAAATGCATGCAAGCATGAAAGGAAGAAATAAAACTTTCATTATTTGCAGATGACACGATCTCATACTTAGAAAACCCTGAGGAATCTATGACAAAGCTACTTGAGCTAATAAATTCAGCAAAGTGGTGGGATACAAGATTAATGTACAAAAATCAGTAAAGTTTCTATACACAAGCAATGACCTATGTGAGGTGACAACTAAGGAAAAGAAACCCATTCAGAGTAGCGACCAGAAGAATCAGGTATCCAGAAATAACCGTAGCCAAGATGTCAAGGACGTATGCACAGATAATTACAAAAAAATTGATAAAAGACATTTAAAAATGACCTAAATAGGTGGAAAGATATTCCATGCTCATGGAATAGGATAGGAAGGTGGAATGTAGTCAAGGTGTCAACTCTACCCAAACTGACCTACAGATTCAATACAATACCAATAAAAATCTCAAAAACCTACTTTGAAGACTTGAAAAGCTGATTATCAAATTTATATGGAAAGAAAAGAGACCCCGAATGCTAAAGGTATCTTAAAAAAAGAAAAGAGAAGTGGGAGGACTATCATTTCTTGACTTTAAAGTTTACCTTAAAACCACAGTGGTCAAAACAGCATGGCACTGGCACAAAGATAGAAGGGTTGACCAGTGGAATAGAATACAGAGTGCAGAGATTGACCACCAAATTTATGGACATTTGATCTTTGATAAGGCCCCCAAATCCACTGAACTGGGACAGAATAGTCTTTTCAATAAGTGGGCATGGGAGAACTGGATTTCAATAGTGAAAAGAATGATAGAGGACCCCTACCTTACACCCTATACAAAAATTAATTCAAAATGGATCAAAGAAGAGATGCCCATCTTCACTGGCTATAAGGGAAATGTAGATTAAGACAACAATGAGATAATAAGAATGGCTGCTATTAAGTAAATAGGAAACTATAAATATTGGAGAGTATGTGGAGATATTAGAACACTTATTCACTGCTGGTGGGAATGTAAAACGATTCAGCCACTGTGGAAGTCAGTTTGGTGATTCCCAGAAAACTAATTGAGTTGCACTGTGGCCTGGCAATACCAATACTTGGAATATGCCCAGAAGAGCTGAGGGCAGTGACACAATCAGACATTTGCACACCGATGTTCATAGCAACACATGCACACTGCCAAGACATGGAAACAATCCAGGTGCCCATCAACAGACGAGTGGATGAACAAAATGTGGTCTATACACACCATGGAGCATTATGCAGCAGTTAGACAAAATGATGTCCCGAAACATGATAATGTGGATTGAGCCTCGAGGACATGATACTGAGTAAAATAAGTCAGATACGAAAGGGCAGATACTGGATGATTTTGTTATGCCTCTGGTAAAGCCTCTAGTGTTTTGGAGCAGCTAGAAGGAAAACCTGAGATGAGGGCATGGCAGCCCATGGCAGACTCAGGGACCTGTTCTGCAGCTGCTTGTTAAGTGTGCTTTGAAAGTTGTTGCTTTTTCCTTTCCTTTCTTTGTATATATATATATATATTATATTTCACAACAAAAACAATGGTAAAAAAAACTATAGGCAACTATGGTATTAGATAAAATAATTTCTGAAATAAAAAATTTGAAAATACTTAGTAACAGTCCACTACTATAGCAAAGTTGATACTCGTAGTAACTTGATATTTTGAGAACATATATAGTTTTGATAGTTAATCTAATGGTATTTAAGATTGCGTTTAATATTTAGAATCTAAGAAACTGTTATCTGTATCTAGATTTTTTCCTTACTTGCTTTAATTTTAAACTAGTTTATGAAACATATTGTACAAACAGGCTTTACAATGATTACTTAGATACTTTATTTAAATATGCCTATGGGTAAGCTAAGATATCTGTTTTAGGTGGTTAAGATTTTCATATGTTAATTGTAAAAATATTGGTATCTTCATATTTTTCTGAAGTCAGGAAAACGTTTAGTAACAAAGTGCATTGTTTCTTTCCTTAAATAAAAACATTTTTTAAATGAACTAAATAAGCCACTGAATGTTAATGTGCTTAGACCCCAAGTAGCTCCACAAATGCCTATTAAATCTGAAGGTGATGACAATTCATTAAAAAAGCTTTGGAAGACAGAAAAAAAGTAGATCCATCTCTGGCGTGTTGTAGTCTGGCAGCCTTACCGATGGGCAAATGGAAGCAAGAAAACACCCAGGGCGCTGCCCTGGCATCAAGCAAGGAACTGAGAACGGATGTATTCACCATGAACAGAGAGTTCATCAAGTCAGAGGTCCAGCGCTAACAAGAAGACACGGCAGGTGTGCAAACGTGCAACCCACGCCCGTCAGCGCCCACCAGAAAGCGGAACCGCAGGAGGTGTGTGGGGACACAGAGGTGGAGACGTGGACTCCTCTCTGCATCACAGCCCCATGGGGCGCAGCAGGGCCTGGGGAGGGTTTCCGCCTCTCCACTTGGCAGCAGGGAACAGGGTCCCAAGGACACGCAGCAGTCCTGAGACCTGACCTTATTTTAGGCCGTAAAGAAAATCTCATACACCCCAAAATCTAGGAATAATACAAAACCATTCCCTGATCACAATCCAGATACCAGAAATTAATGGCATTAAAACAAAAATTCCTTCTATCTTGGTACTTAAGGCACACACACACAGACACACACACTTGGGTCAAAGCAAAGTTACAAAACAATACACAGGACGTTATACAAATTCACAATGAAAACACCACATATCAGAATATAATAAAGGAAGTAATCAGAGAAAAATTAATAGCTTTCCAGACTCATGTCAGTAAATAATGTAAGGAATGAAATGCAATAAAATAGTCATCAAAAAAGTAGTAAAAGAGTAACAAGATGAACAAAATGAAAGCAGAATAAAAGGAAAAAGTAAAAGCAGAAATTGATATATTTGAAAAAAATAGATAATAAATGCTGGTTCTTAAAACAATTCAGCAAATATAGATAAAATGTAAAAATACAGGCTTATCTCTCCTATGAATACTAATGAAAAAGCTATAAATAAAATATACAGAGTTATAATCCAACAGCATATTACAACATTCTATACGACAAGGCATGTACTAGGAATTCAGGGATGGGTTAATATTAGGCCATTGTTTCATATAATTCAAATTATTACATCTAGGAAAAAAGCCACACGTTTTTTTCATTCGGAAGTCTTTTGATAGAATTCAAAACCTCTTCTTGTTTAATAAAAAAGGGTTAAAAAGGTAAGAATCCATGGTTAGTGTCTTACAAATATCCATGCATGTGCACGCACACTCCATATTCTCACTTACAGCATTCCCAAAAGAAGCAAAAATGGATTTGAAAAAGTGGAAAGACCCTCATTCTTGGAAGCGGTGCCTCAACATGCAGAGCAGCCTTGGAGCTGACCTACAAATGCTCCGTGGGCTTACTCAACAGTCAGCATCGAGAACTGGACACCAGACTCTAAACGCGATGAAAAATAAACAAGAAAGTAGCTAAGAAGTAGGATTTCCACACTTTAACAGCACTTTAAGTGGTGTTGAGGCCATTTGGGAAAAGATAAATCTGAATAAAGTAGAGTTTGCCAGAATAAACCCTCAGAATGAAATCTCACAGTGGTTCAGAGACCTGGATCAAATCCTTGACAGCCCGGGTGCCCTGCCTGGGAGCTCTTTCCAGTCCAGAAACAAATTCCAGAAGCGGCAACGGAAGGGCTAACAGAACGTGCGGCGTCATCCCAAGGACCAAGCCGGAGTCAAAGCACGCTAAACCGGGAAAATTCTTGGCAGCCTTTAACGCAAACGTAAATCTTTTAATAATAAAGAACTCAAGATTTTTTTAAGATCGAAAAAAGGGCAAAAGCGTGAAGACAGTTCACAGAAAAAGGTATACAAAGGTCCCTTAAATACAGGAAACTGCGCAAACTCCCTCCCAATAAGATTAATTCAAAGCAGACCCCAGCCGCCCCCGGCCCACGGCGGGTAGGGGGCAGAAGCCCCGCGCAGTGCCGCGGTTTTAGGGAGAAAAAGAGACACTAAAATCATGTAAAATAGACAATGGTGAGAGCGTCGCGCCTAATTTGCCTTCCGTGGGTGGCTTGATGAGAAGGGTCCATTCAGTAGCTGAAAACGAAGGTCACGCCCGGGGCCGTAGCCCCGCGGATGGAGAATCCAGCGGATGGAGATCCCCGAGCCCTCGGGGCATCCTGGGTGGGCCGTGGAAGCCCGGTGACCCTCCGGGACACCTCATCGGGACGCCCAAGCGTAGCGAGGTAAAGCCAGCCTGCTCCAGACCCTCGTATCTCCACGTTCAACGGGAAATTCACCCAGACGCGCCTGGAGGGTCGCATGGGCGGGAGGCTGGGCAGAGCTGCCTATCTGGACCCTGAAAGGTCAGGGTCAGTAAAGGGAACAGAGTCAAACCAGGGGTCCGTGGGGCTGAGGAGCTCCCACCTCCAGGGCAGGGGCGCGGGGCTGAGGGACTCATACCTCCAGGGCAGGGCGGAGCCTGCCAGCTGCAGGGCCGCGACGAGGATGCTGGCCACACAGACAAGGATCCCGGCCCGGGCCGCCAGGCTCCTGGGCACCCTCCACCGCCTGCGGGGGAAGCAGCGCCACGGCTCAGTCCCCAGTCCCCCGGGGCACAGAGGGGCGAGGCTTGCACATGGGCTCCCTGAGCTGCCCCTGGCCCTGAACGCAGCCCCTGGGAAGGTCCGGGGGCCGTTCTGGGGACCCCCACTCCGACCTGCAGGAGGAAGCAGCAAGGCCGCAGCTCTGCAGCGAGGAGCTTAGCGGCCAGGGGTCCCCTCCAGAGGCAGGGCAGGAGTTCCACTCAGCGCAGGGGCTCCTCGGCACGGGGACCCAGGACCCCAGGTCAGCAGCGAGAGAAACTCCCTGCTGGAGGCACCCCCTGGGCCAGGCCGTGGGTGTGGGCGGACCCAGCTCTGCCGGGACCCCTCCGCCAGCCCGGCCTCCTCGTGACCCGCCCCCCCCCCCCCGTGGCCCCCAGGAGGAGGGGCTCTTCTCTGTGGAGCCCCAGGCCCGGGTTTGGGGGTCACCTTTGGCTTAGGGGGCCGCGGCTCTGCTCTCTCTGGGCCTTGAGGTCCAGAGGGCAGAGGCAGCTTCTGGAGCCTGGAACGCCTTGAGGGCTTGGCCCTCCCTGTGGCAAAACCAGCGCTCAGCCCCCAAAGGGACGGCAGAGACTCTCAGAGCAGCCGGTCCCTCTAGCTAGGGGGCGTGGCCCCAGCGCTTCCTGCTTCCTGCTGCCTGGAGCTGGAGCCAGGTGCCTGGACCTGCACCTGGTGGGAGGGGCTGGGGACTGCGGAAGGGACCACAGGTCAGGGTGGGCAGGGGATCCAGGACTCTGCTGGGGGAGAACCCCCACCTGAGCCCATGGCTCACTCTCAGGGCTCTGCTCTGATGGACCAATAAGTGTGCCTGGAGGGGCTGGGAACGTGGCTGCCAATCCTAAGGAACAAGGGGAGGTGCAGGGAGAGCTGTGGGGGCGGGGGGGGGGTGGTGAGGGTCTCGGGGAATGGGGCCTAACCCACCTAACTTTCGTGCTTGGACCCTGGAACATCCTCTCCAGGCCCTGCCCTCCTCTGGCTGCACCTTCTGGGTCGCTTGGGAGACACCTTCCCCCACCCCATCCTCTCTGCCCACCGCCAGTGATGTCCCCTCCAAACCTAACTTCAACCCGCCAGGCCCCAGACGCCTGCCCAGCTGCCTCCTTCTCATGCTCACGGGACATCCTGCAGGAGCCCCAAACTCTTGCATCCCAAAGGGAACCCAGCCCCCCCCGCCACCCCCCCCCCCCCCCGTGCCCCTCTGAGGTCACCTGGTTCCTGCTGTGTTGTGCAAGACCACTATCTATTCTGCCAGCCAGGCAGGTTGGCAGATAGCTGTCCCCTCGGGGGGGTCAAATCCCAGCCTGGTACTGGCCTCACCTGGGCGGGTGCCCTCCCAGGAGGCCCACACCAGCCCCACGTTGCACCTCAAAGTGAAACATCTTCAAGGGCTCTTGGAGATACTATCTAGCCCAAGGAACGCATCCTGAATGGTGGAACTGTGGATAAGGGGATAACAACAAATGCCTTCAAGACTTCGCTGGCCTCCGGGGGTCTGAGAAGGTGCTCAGGGCCCAAGTTATGCCCACAGGCTTCTTGGCTGATGCAACCACTGCCCCAGCTTTGTAGGAGAAAAGCAAGCAAAGGAGGTCTGAGGCATTAGGCAGCCCTGGGCAAACATTGTGGGGTGGGGCTTGCTTTTCCTGGGGTGTGTGGTCACCCCGGGACGGAGGCTGCTCCCCCACAGAAGACTTTAGTGAGAAGGAGTATTCTGTTTGAAGATCCTCCAAGGGGCTTGTCTTTCAGGGTTGGGTGTAGGCTCTGCCTGCCCCCCGGGAACCCGAATTACTCCCTCCGAGACTCAGTTCCCTCATCTGAAATGGGGGTCCCTTGGCTCTGGGCTGCAGGGCAGGGCGAGGGACAAGTCTAGTCGTGGGACAGGAGCCAGCACAGAGGCAGCCCCTCTGGGAGCTCGGTGAACAAGGCCTGTTCTCCCCACTGCGGCCTGTGCCCCCACCCTGGAAGCATCTTTGGAGCTGGGGGAAAGGTGGGTGGGCAGCTCTCCCCCTACCCAGCTATCTCCAGGAGCCCCCAGCAGGACCTCAAGGGAGGGGCTTGGGTGGGGTCTTTGGGATCTGTGCTCAGGCTCAGGTGCCGGGTGGGCTCGTCCTCACCTGCTCCAGGTGACAGAGCCACAGGAGCCTGGGACAGGTGGGGTGGAGGAGAGGGCTGCGGGCGCCCCAGGAGCAGGGCACAGCAGGAGGGGACAGTCTCAAGACATGGTGCCATCCCCCCATCCACTCCCAGAACTGTCCAGGGAGGGGGCTGGGAAACCCCGGAGATTCTGAGGTCTGGGGCAGGCAGGGGGCCCTGGGGGTGCAGCTGGGGAAGCCATAGAGGAGATCCCTGTGTGTCCTGTAGCCCCCCATGTGGGCCTTCCTGCCTCCAAGGCCTGGGCAGCCTCTTCTCTTGAAGGGGTGGTTGAGGGGGGCTTGCTAAGGCGCATTGTGGGGGTGCAGGGGGCCCATGTGGGGCCGGGGTATAAACCCAACCTGGCTCCAGATCAGGGGGTGAGGAGGTGGCAGGTTCAGGGGGCAGCAGCCTCCAGGGAAGGTGCTGGACCTTTCTCTGCTAACCCCCAACACCTCCAGGTCGGGTCCTTCCTGCCCACCTTGAAGCCCGAATGAGACTCAGTGACAGTGGCTCGAGCTGGTGACTTGGCACCGGGCAGAGATGGGGACTCTGGGTGGGGGCTGGGAGGCTGGCCTGGCCCCCTTGCCCTGTCCTCTGCCGCCCTTGACCACCCTTGACCACCCCAACCTACCCCTCCTGCTCTGTCCATGCCCCCCAGACCCTCTGAGGGGGAGAGGGGCAGAGGCAGCGGGCCCCACACACCTGAGTGCCCGCATGCCAGACTCCTAGCTCCTGCTCCAGGCTCCAGCCAGATGTTCCTTCCCAGAGAGGCTCCAGCCCTAGGGCTCCTGGGAAGCCCGCCCACCTGCAGCCCCGCCCACTCCGTGGGAAGGTGAGAGACCTCAAAAGGCAAGTTTGGGGCAGGCAGAGTATATGGCTGCTAGGAACAAAGCAGGGAATGGGAGTGGGGTGAGGGGAGCAAAGGAGAGTGAGATGCAGTTGCTGCTCAGGGCAGGATGCCCTCGGGCCACGTTTCATTCACTTTGCGACTTGGGTATAGGCATTTTGGCTTTGCGTGGCAGGTTTGCTAGTGAAAATAGGCAAGTTCGTTGATGCCAGCATGACTTGTTTCTTCTTTGCAGGGGCAGAGGTCTTAGCTAGCTAGGATTGCTGGTATGTCAGCCTGACTCAGTTACTCGGTTTCTTGTTGTAATTCCCCGGATAAAAAGGGAATTCAAGCATATCGAGTTGATTAGTGAAGTTATTAACCATTCCAGTTTCACACTGACTTGCAAGCATTCTTTGTGTATTTTGGATCTAAGTTCTTTGCCAGATAATGGGCTTTGCAAATATTTTCTACCAGTCTGTGACTTGCCTTTTTGTTCTCTTAACAGTGTCTTTTGCTGAGCAGAAGTTTTAAATTTTGATAAAGTTCAATTTACCATGTTTTTCTTTCATGCACGGGCTTTTGGGTATCATTGCCAAACCCTGGGGTACCTTATTTTCTCTATGCTTTCTCCTAGAAGGTTTTAGGTTTAGGTCTACAATCCAGTTTGACTTAACTTTGATGAAAGATGTAAGGACTGTGACTAGATTTTTTTTTTCAGATTGAAATCCAGTTGCTCCAGGACCAACTGCTTTCTCCATTGAGTTGCCTTTGCTCCTTTCTCAAAGTTCCAGTGACTATTTGTGTGGCTTTACTTCTGGGCTCTCTGTTCTGTCCCCCTGATTTATGTGTCTCTTCTTTTGCAGACAGCACACCGCCTGGTTTACTGGGGCTTTGTAGTAAGTTTTGAAGTCCAGTGGTGTGAAATGTCCAACGTCCTTCTTCAGGATTGTGTTTGCTATACTAGGTCTTTTGACTTTCCATACGAACTTTAGAATCTGCTTGTCAATTCTGAAAATATGCTTGCTAGAATTTTGATTGGGATGACATTCCAATTCAGGATTTTGACCATCTCCCCATTTTATTTAGAACTTCTTTGATTTCTTTCATCAGACTTTTGTAGTTTTCCTCATATAGACCTATACATATTTTGCTTTATTTGTATTTTAAGGATTTCATTTTTTTGGTGCTATGGTAAATGGCCTAAGTTTCAAACATCCATAGTTTATTGCAAGTTTTTAGGAAAGCAAATAAGTCAACCGTGCTATAATAGTTCCAGTACTTCCAGGAGTTTTCTTAAAATTGATCGTCTTTTGTAAAAAATCATGTTATTTGTGAACAAAGATGGTTTTATTTCTTCCTTTCCAATCTCTGTACCTTTATTTCTTATTTTTGTCTTTTTGTGGAAGCTAGGAGTCTCAGTATGAAGTTAAAGAGGACTGGTGGGAAGGGATATCCTTGCTTGTTCTTGACCTTAGGAGAAAGCATCCAATTTCTCAACATAAGATGTGAAATTAGCTCCAGGTTTGTGGAGATGTCCTTTATCAAATTGAGAAAGTTCTCCTCTATTCCTAGTTTACTGAGATTCATTATCATGAATAGGTGTTGGATTTTGTCAAATGCTTTTTCTGCATCATTTGATATGATATCAAGATTTTCTTCTTCATCCTATTTGTGATAGGTTATAGTAATTGGTTTTTAAGTGTTCGTACAGGCTTGCATACCTGGAGTAAATCTCACTTGGCCATATCTATAGTATTTTTAAATACTATTGGATTCTATTTGCTACTGTTTTGTCGAGGATATTTGCATCTATGCTCATAGGAGGTATTGGGTCTCTAGTTTTCCTTTGTTATTTGCCTGGTTTTGGCAACAGGGTAATGCCAGCATCATAGAATGTGTTAGGAAATATTTCCTCTGCTTCTGTCTTACGGAAGAGATTGTGGAGATGTGGTACAATTCTTCCATAAATATCCAGTAGAATTCACCAGTGAAACCTTCTAGGCCCAGAGCCCTTTTTTCTGGAGGTTATTAATTGTTCATTCAATTTCTTTAATAGACATAGGCCTGTTCAGACGATCTCCTTCTCCCTGCAGTTTGGGTCTCTGTGCCTGTGCCTTTGAAGGGTTAGTCCATCGAACCTAAGTTACCTCACTAGGGGCGTAGGGTTGTCCCCAGAGCCTCTCCAGCCTTTTGTGTCCTCAAATCCACCAGCCATGGCCCCCTCCTCCATTTCCAGGGCCTTTCTCTCTGTCCAAATTTCATTCCCTTCTGAAGGATCCAGGCAGAGGTGTGGGAAACCTCACAGGCACAGGTCCCTCTTCCTGCAGTGCTCACCATACGTGCTCCAGGTGACCCATGCTGGCCTCTGCCACCTCCTTCCTTCTGCCTGGGGGCCCAGCTCTAGCCAAGGATTCACAGCCTGGGGGACATTTCCTGTGACAGGCAGCCCCATCCGGCACGCTCATTTTCCCGCAGCACCTTCTCTGACCCCTGAGCATGCCGTGGGGTCCTTGGGATGTCCCCAGGGAATCTAAATTTGGAAGTGACCACAGCAGCCTCCCCCTCCCCCACAACATCTCCGCAATCTCCCTGGGGCATTCTGCTGGGGACCCTCAACCCTAAGGCGGAAAGGAGCCCCAGGTGAGCCTGTAGCTCACAGGTCAGCCTTGCCCCGGGCAATGTCAGTAGGTGACCAAGTCTCGGGGCCCCGTTTCCTTCCCTGATGTGTCATCTTCTCTCCTTCCCAGTCTGATCTTGGGGTTGGACAGGGCTCAGAGGCCAAGCTGACCCCCACCCCTCCCCCAGCCCTGTGCAGCCACACCAGGTGGCAGCTGGAGCTGACGGGGCCAGTTTATAACTTTGCCATCTTTCAGGGCAGGGCGAGGCCCCGTCCCAGGAGGCTGGGGTCAGTGTCCCCTCCCGACCCTGAGTGGGGCTGCCCTGAGACATGTCTAGCCACAGGCATCTGCCTGCCATCAGTTGTCAAGCTGCGTCCTCATGCAGATCACAGCATTGTCCCCAGCACCTGGGGGCCAGCAGGACAGTCCAGGGGACAGTGGGCTCTGGTGAGCAGGCTGTGGGGCCCTTCCTGCACACCTGTGGAGGGCGTGGCGCAGCGTCCAGTCTGACAGTGACCATTGCCTGCCACATCGGCCACCAGCTGCTCCCCGCACAGCCGCAGATGCAGGCGGGCGGTTTTGCTGGGATAAAGCTCTGCCAGGTCCACGAGTCTCTGTCCACCGGCCCCAGGGTGCCTGTGAACATGCTTAGCCCTGGGGAGGGTGCCCCAGGCCTTAGATCAGGCGTCCAGGGCCCATGGAGGGGCAGTGCTGGACCTGGGCTGGCAGGGAGCCAGGTATGCTCCAGCCTGTGGGCGATGGCTGTCTTCCCAGGCTCTCACAAGTGGACACTGAGAAGGCAGGATCCACTGGGGAGTTCCTGGAAGCGCAGGGGACTCTGCTGCTGGTCAGGCCCAGGCATTCCCCCAGACCTGAGGTTTGCACTCAGCTCATTGTGGTTTCATCTGGAGACTCTGACATGTCCAGGTGTTGGATTCTGCCCGGGTGGGTCTCCCTGCGTGAGGACGACTGAAGACTCAGGGATCTGGGGGTGCTGAGGACCTGCCCCCTCTCCCTCCCTGAGAGCTGCCGCCTGCCACCCTTCTGCAGGAGCCCTGAGGGAACCGGGGTCCCGGAGCTTGGGGATCAAAGGGGGCCAAAGCCCTGACAGCACGGAAGCTTGGGGCGGGGGGCCCAAGCAAGACCCTGCCACTTCTGCTCCTCCTGCCCTCCACCCCCCACCCTCCACACCTCCTCTTTCACCTGCTTCTCCCTCTCTGTGTTCAAACCTCCTCCGCAGGGCTTGGTGTCACCGAGCCTGGCTCTCGTTCCCTTTGCCATGTCCCCCCACCCCGTTCTCGTCCGTCTCACCCACACATCTGTGCAGCCAGCTGGTCTTCAACAGCGTGGGGAGCTCCTGAGACTCGGCAGCGAGGGGCCCTCAGTGCGCCAAGTAGAGACCCCCCCTCCCACCAGGGAGCCCGAGACACCGCAACAGCTTCCTGTAGCCCTTCCCGGTTCCCACCCGCTGCGCCTTCCCTCCTGCCACCCCCAGCCCTGCCCGGGCTGGTACTCAGACGTGCGACCTGTGTAGCCCTCGCAGAGCAGATTTTCTTCCCAGGTCTCGCTCGGCACTCAGGTTCCACTCGAATTTTCATCCCAACCTTCACTTTTGGAAAAACCGACTTGGACCCCACATGTACCCAGTGCACCTCCTGAGATCCTGGTGGCTCTGGGGACACAGACAGCACACCAGGACAAGGGCTCTGGTAGGCTTCTGTCCCAGGCAGCTTCTTGCCATGGAGGCCAGGATCCCAAGCTCCTCTCAGAACCCCCAGCGCCGAGGGAGCAGCCCCTCCCGGAGCAGTGAGCCTGCCACACTTGTGGTGGGGGCCCCAAGGCCTCCGCTTCTGGCCACCCTGCAGGGCCAGCGCCCTGGCACACCCACCCAGACCTGCTGCTTCGCTGGCCGAGGGGGCCTCTGAGCTGCACCCAAACCCGCCAATTCCCACAGCCAGCCAGGACACCCCTGAGGGAAAAGAAAAGGCCTCGGGGATCGCCAGGACAGAAGTGGCCGGCGGTCAGAAAACCCTGCACCCAGGCTGCCCCTGCCGGCTTCTAGGGGGACAGGCCAAGGCCGGCTGCTCTCCTGCTGCACCTGCGGCTTCGCTGCCTGGAAAGAAGCTTTAGATCCTGAGATTGGACCACCCTGTGACCCGGCCCTTCCAGAAGTGTCTGCTGTCGCCCTCCATAAGCATGCAGGTCACCTGTACGGGGGGCTGTCTGTCTGTCGGGCGCTGGTTGGCGCTTCCTCGGCCCCTCCTGCAGCCAGAGGCCAAGGGAGCTGATTCTCGTCTAACTGCAGACCATGTTCTCGAGACGATCTGGGAACACAGAACTCTGGGGTTAGGGACTGACGTCACAGGTAGAGGTTCCAGGCCCAGCTCCCCCGCCCTTGCCCACAGGGGCTGTGGAGAGAGGGCTGCCTGCAGGCTGCCCCGTCCCTCCGGCCAGCCATGGCTCTGCCCAGTGCCAACCGCTCACAGGACGTCAGCGTCAGAGCCTGAGGCGGCACCGGCGAAGGGGGCCCTGTGCCCCCCGGGTGACCCGCATGCCCACACCTGCCAGCTGAGCGCCCACTGTCCGCTCTGGGGCGGCTCCAGCCTGGAGACTGCCATCGAGCACGCGACTGTGTCCTGGAGCTGTCCCGTCCCCCCTACAAGCCTGAATCCAGTAGTGGGTGCCTTGCTCGCCCTGTGCCCGGCGTTTCCCGGAAAGAGAGGCCCAGCGCCAACTCCCCAGCGCTCAGGCTGGACCAGCCCTGGCCCAGGCACCCGCAGCTCCACTTCTGGGAACTGCCCCTGGGCTTGGGTGGGTTGCTCTTCTGATAGAGTTGTGCAGGGCCTGTCTGAAGTGGCCCTTGCGACGTGGGAGCAGCGGTCAGCCCAGGGCACAGCCTCAGTTCCAGGACCCGGCGCCTTCAGAGCCAAATCAACCCAGCCCTTGAGAGTCTCCTCTTCTGACATTTGACATTTGAAATCCCCGTCCAGCCAGTGGGCTCACCTGCCCACACCCACCCCTGCAACTGGACCAGCCCTGAGACAGTCGAAGGGCGCCCAGCTAATTTCCTTTCTGTGGCCATGAAAATCCTTCCCCATCCCCAGAACACTGAAGCTACTTTCTGGCCTCCTTTGCAGCAGCAAAACTTTGATATTCCGAATAAAATGCCACAGTCCACACACTCAACTCAGATTTGTCCTTCTTAGGTCACAGCACAATTCAGGCTACATGCACACAGGGGACCCCGAGTCAGGCCTGCTGGGGTCCCCGTGCAGACCCAGGCTGCGTGCACACAGGGGGCCCAAGTGACGCTTGCTGGCTGCAGGCTGCCGCTCTGTTGTTTCTCTGGCCTCCGTCCAGGCACTGTAACACCTTTTGGCCGCCTGCAGAAGGTAGGTTTCCCGCGATCCTGTCTTATTTTTAAACTCTAGGACTTGCATCATTGCTGTTGTTGGCAGCAGTTGATTAAATTGACCCATAGAGTCCGTCTCGTTGGCTGCTGCATCTGGCCCAGGTCAGCATCATGTGGGGCTGACACCTCCACTCAGAGAGGGGTGTGTGGGGTGGGTCCAAGGGGCTCCATTTCCAGGTTGGGGCGACCAGGCCTCTGCCGGGGCCCTCCCCAGAGGTTCTCGCGTTTCCACCTGGCTCTGGTCTGGCTGTGCCCGCAGCCCCCAGGAGGGTGGCTGCCGGTGCTACCGTTGGGGTTGGAAGCTGCAAAGGGTCACAGAGGCCGGGGGAGGCACACACAGCCGGAGAGCCCGGCGCCTCCCTGGTCTGCCAATGCCAGGACCCTGAGACCCCATCTCACCTTGGGCTCCAGGAGCTGCCATGTGAGTGTCTGGGACCCTGACCTGTGGCAGGGGTTGGCAGATGACAGGGGTTGGCAGACAGCAGGAGTGGGGGACCTCATCGCTCGCAGCCTCGAAGGCATCCCGCCCGTGGGGACAGCAAGTGTGACCTGAGTTTCTGGGAAGCCCAGCTTTTTGGCAGGTGCATGTGAACAAGGTTTTGACATGTGTCTCCACGGGTCCCCACCTGACATCTACAGAGCTGGACCCTCTTCTGCTGTCTGGGGCCCACATTCTGGCTGCCCGGAGGGCTGGGCGGAGGAGGGGGCCCCACAGCTGAGGCACCAGGGCCGGGAGTGGCCCTTAGGCTTTGCTCAGGCCCAGGGGGGCATTGGAAACAGCTGCAGCCTGGGCCGGCCCTGGCAGAGCCCATGTCCCAGACTCTGCCTGGCAAATGGGCAAGCCAGGTGGTGTGGGGCCTCCATGCCTCCATGCCAGCAGGGCGACCATGCCCGGCTCCATCAGGGACATATCAGGGATGTAGAGGTGACTGGGCTGGGTCAGCTGCGGAAGGCCCCGCCTCAGTATCTATGCTCAGGCCCTGAACCCCAGCGAGCCCAGCGGAGCCAGGTAGCTCCTGACTGACCGGGTGAGCCTGGAAGTGACCCAGACCTCTGGGGACGAGAGGCAGAGCCGTCTTCCTTCCTGGGGCATGAGCAGCAGCTGGCGGCACGGGGCAGGGAGTGCCTGGCAAGCAGCTCCAGCTTCTCCAAACTCCCTGTCCAGCAGGGAAAGTAGAGGAGGGGCCGCGAACCTTTCCCAGCAGGGCAGGGTGCTGGACGGGGCCCGGGGGTGATGGGCCAAGGGAGGCCCTGCGTCTATGCTCCTGAAGCTGGCCTCCCCAGCGGGCTCACCCGAGACCATCAGCACAGCCCCCGCCCCAGTCCCAGTCTAGGGGGCATCCATCCCCATGAACCTCTGGGACTGTGTCCTGCTTGTGCTTCTTCCCGGAATCATCTGGAGGACTGGCCTGGGTGACAGCCAGGGTGGACCCTTCCCATCTGGGGATGCCTCACCTGTGGGGCCAAGCTCAGCGGGGGGACTCTGCAAGTCAACAGCTGTCCCAGCTTGGCTCGGCGACAAGTGTGAGGGCCGTGGGCACTTTGAGGAAGCAGCCATTCAGCCTGGGCCTGGAGAGGGCTTCCAGGAGGTGGCGGCTCTGAGCTGAACCTTGAAGGATGCATTGGTCTGAGAAGAGGGCAGGCTTTTGAGGCGAGAGAGGTGGCAGGAGCGGGAGAGCTGGGACTGCTTGGCTGGAGGCTAAGGGTCGTGGGGGCACCACAGGCTCCCTTCAACCAGCGGCCGGGGTACACCCACCGTTTTGGTTTGCTAACGTTGCTGGGATGCAGCAGACCAGAAATGAACTGGCTTTTCCAAGGGGATTTATTTCACAATTCTAAGGCTGGTGAAAATGTCCAAATTAAGATGCCAACAAAAGGAAAGGTGGCAGGCACCTGGGACGTCTGCTGTCCCCTCCCACTTCTCTCTGCGTCCAAGGGTCCTTCTTGCTTCTCCCCAAGGCATGTTCTCTCTTGGGTCCCCTCATGAAGGGCTCCAGGGAAGGGTTACAACCCCCCTGAATGGCTCAGATCTCCACGGAAACAACTGATCAAAAGGCCCCGAAGCAATGGGTCTGCGCCCACAGGGACGGGTAAGAGAACGTAGAAGCCACCCACTCGGCTGTGGGTCCAGAGGGAACAGCCCCCGGGAGCTGCTGCATCCTTGGGGCACCCACTCTGGCCGAGAGCCACCGGCCCTTAAGTCACCCCCAGCCCCTCCAGGTGCAGAGAGTGGCCATGCCCCCAGGGAGGAGCTCAGGGCCCTGTCTGCATGGGGACAGGTGGAGATAGGTGGCCGGGGCTCCCCTGAACGGCCCCTTTAAACTTCTGGCAGATTTGGGATTCTCCTCAGAACCGACAGTGGGGGGTGTACAAACTGAATGCCCTCCACCCCGCTCTCTGAGCGCCCTGATGGGGGCGGGGGAGGCTGGGCTAACCCTGGAGGGACCCTGCCTCTAAGGGCTTCGCTGGGGGTGGGGAAGGAAGGGGAGACTAACCGTGCAGGCCATCGGGAAGGGGTGGGGCCGTGGGGGCTGGCCACCTACCTCCTCCTGGCCAGCTGCAGGAGCTGGGGCGCTGCCCGGGAGGGGAGGGGAGCAGAGGACAGGGCTGCCCTCCCCCGCCCGCTCCACCTGGCCTGGCAGAGATCCCCCTGCCAGGAGCATGCACTGCCGCCAGGCCCGTCTCTTTCCTGCGCTGCCCAGGGGCTTCACAGGAGCCCTGCAGGACAGCAGGTGGGACCCGCCCTTCCCTGACCCGCCCTGCAGGAGGGCCCTGGGCTACAGGGGCAGGGGCTCCACGGGGGCTCTTCACGGGGTCACCCCAGGTGGACCTTGCCTGGTGCCCACAGCTGCCTCTGGTCCCGCTAACTTGAGCTGGGCGGCCCCGCCCCAGGCCCCCTCCCAAAGCCCCATGGGGGTCTCCCAGGATCCTCTGGCCAGCCCCGTGGGAGGGACCAGAAGGGGTCCTGGGCCAGTCCTGGGGCTCCCTCAGCCAGGAGGGCTGCCCCTCTGCCCCTCTCTCTAACCTTAACCCATCCTCTCGCCCCATCTCCTGTACCCTTCCTGCCCACTCTCCACCTTCCTTCATTTGCTCCCTTAGTCTCTGGTTCCCTCCTCCCCTTCCTCACTTGCTGTGTCCTCACCATTCCCTTCTTGCCTTTCTCTGCCCCTCGTTCTCACGCTCCCCAACCCAGGTCTCTTCCTTCCTGTCACCCCATCTCTCTCTCTCCCCTTCCCTCTTGCTTTCTCCAGTCTATTCCCCTCCCTGGCTTTTCTCGTACTCCATAATCGGTCTAGAGCAGCTCCGGAAGCCCCAGACGGCTGCCTGAGTCGGGCCTTCCCCCCTCCTGCCCCTTCCAGGTGCCAGCTCCACCCACCTGAGCCCAGGAGCTACCAGTGCCCTCTGCTCCCGCCCACACCAGGCCTGACCAGGACAAGTGAGACCAGATGAGCCCCAGCCCCAGCCCTTGCCCTCTAGGGTCCCACAGGTGAAAGGGCCCGAGGCGGGGAGGGGGCAGACAGAGCCCCTGGCCTGGCTGGGGCCAGACTTGCCCTCTGGGATGGCCAGGGACTCTGGGACGGGACGGTCCCCTGCTGCCTGGGCTGTACCCGCCTGCCCTGGCTGTGGTCGGCCAGCTCGGGGCCCTCTGTGAGTGTGCAGGGCCTCGGGAGGCAGTGCAGGCCTCAGAGAGTGGGGGGAGCCCAGGGCCCTTCTCAGAACAGCCCCAAGCCCTGCGTGTCCGAGGAGACCTGCAGCGCCACAACCCACACTTCTTCCTGGACACACCCAGAGCTCAGGACTCCCGGGAGCGGGTGCTGTCCAAGGGGTGGGTGGAGGGCTGGGTAACTCTCCAGCGGGCACCCAGGGATCACGACAGGAACAAGGCGAGGTGGGTGCGAGAGGGCCAAGCACAGCGAGTGGCGTGGGGTGGAGGCTCCGAAGGCAGGGGCAGCGGCCCCCCTCTATCACAGGTCTTTGCTCCCAGCTCTGGCTGCGGCCTCCCTGCCACTGGGGATCACCTCTCAGAGGCCAGCGGCCACTTCCAGCGTCTCCTGCCTTCTTCCCTGGCTGCAGCTGGGTTCTGCTCCCCCAGATGCAGGCCTGGGGGCAGGGACGTGTGGGTAGCTGAGTGTTCTGACCTTGCCACTGCCAAGGTGGCCCCTCAGGGTGTGGGTGGCCCTGGCTCATGGGCTGCCCTGGACTCTGCCTCCAGCCGTCCCAGCTTCTAAGCAAGGGGCAGCCCCGATGCTCGTCTCCGATAGCAGTGGCATGACACAAGCCTGGGTGGCCCCCAACACTGACATCCAAACCTTCCAGAAACTTCACAAGCACCAAATCTCTTCAGCCCCTTCTGCTTCTCTGCAGAGAAGTTTCTCTTCCCTACTCTGATGCTTGGTTGGTTCTCCCCTCACAGACACCTGGAAAATATTTTTGGGAGGCTGTGGGGTGCCAGGCACCTCAGAAGGGGGTGGGGTGGGGTCAAGTGAAAGTCTGCCTGTTAGTGGTGCACGCTGCAGCTCCTGCCTTCCCCAGGCCTCTGCCTTGGACGCCTGCAGCCAGGCCTGACCCCTGGCAGGGGACAGAAGTCTCTCAGACACCCAAGTCTGGGCCAGCCGCCGTCTTGCTGCAGTGACATGCCGCCTGGGGCCCTTCAACAGGGGAGGAAGGACCCCATCAAAGGAAAAGTAGAAAACCCAAGGACACAGGCAATGAAGGGAGCCAGAGGGGACTTGGAAACCCCCTGCGCCACTCTCGGAAAGTTGAGAGGGTCTTGCAGAAGGCGATTTTTAAACAGCAATCACCGAATGTCGAGAAATAACTCTTAATAATCATCAAAATAAGAATTCAGTAGAGTTTGAAGATTAAGAGGAGGAGGCAACCCCAGGAGACAGAACAAAACTTCTCAGGGCCGGACCGCAGGAAACAATGTGAGCGGGAGCCCCAGGCTGGATGAACCAGACTCCACACAGAAGGGCATGGATGGGACAGGGCATGTAGGAAGGAAACCAGGCCCACTTTACACCTGGAGGCCTGTGGTTCTCAGACAGAACGTGCCAGCACAGGAACCGAGTGAGAACGGAGCCCGGGGGAAAGCGAGCCTCCCCTGCCCCAGCCTGCGACTCGCCCCGATGGCTGGAGTCTGCACAGCGAGCGGGAAATCACGCGCCTCTCCACCCCACATCAGACCCCCTGGGTCCTGGGTGGCTCCCTCATTCTGCCGAGGCCTGGCCCTGCCCTGGTGACGGTGGGGTTGTCTCGGCCCCAGAGGACCACCCACCAACCCTCGGGCTGCTCCCAGTTCCCCCTCCGGACGCTCTCCAGGTGAAAGCAGGGACACTGACGTCTGCTGGCCTGAGCCACATCCTCCCCTGGGCCCGCACTCGGCTGCTGCAGCCACGGGACGACTTGACTTCTCTTGGGCGCCTGTTCCTTGCTGGCAAATGTGGGCCGGCCCCTGACAGCGCTTCCGGTTGCCCCTGAGCCCTCGGGGATCCGTGTAACTCCAGTAGCGTGGCCCAGCCCTGAGGTCAGCCCCAACACCAGAAGGCAGGTCTTGGGAGGCTGGATGACGTCTTCTGCCCTGTTCCTGCCCCGCAGGTGGGAGTGGAAGTGCTGTGGCCAGGAGGGGTGGGAAAGAGGGGAGCCCCTGCCCCCGGGGGTCAGCGAGGTAGGGCAGCAAGGCCTTTGGGGAACCAGAGGGCCGAGGCCAGGGGTCTCTAGGGCTGAGGGCCTTGTGCACCCAGGGGGAGACCCCAAGGGCCTCTGCTCCCCCACCCACGTGCAACACTCCAGAGAACCCGGCAGTGCCCAGAGCTGCCAGCCCCTCCCTTTGCTGTACCTGTCGGGGCAGGTAGGGCAGCCAGGTCCATGGGGCTGCATCCCTGCACCCCTCCTGAACCAAGGCCAGCAGGACCCTCTTGGGCCAACGCCACTTGCCACCGAGGGAGCACGCTGGCCACACGGCCGCTGTCCACTCAGGCCCCAGCGCTGGGGGTTTGGTGGTGGGCAGGGTTGGATCTGTCCCCAAGTCCAAATTGGGACCAAGGTCAGGGCCAGCCCCCAGCCCCAGCTCAGCTGGCCCCCTGGCTGGAGCCTGACCTTGAAGGAGCCTCAGAAGATGAAGATGCTGGAGGGTGATGGGGATACTGGGCCAAGGCCAGGAGTGGGTGCAGAGCAGGTAGGTGATAACGGGAACAGGGAAGTCTTCCCAGGGAGCGGGGGGCAGGGGACACAGCGCAGGCTGCAGGCAGGAGCCTATCCCTGGGGCATGGTGGTCTGGAGGTCACTCAGCTGGGGGTGAGCAGGGTTTATGTGTGCTGGGAACAGGCAGAGGGGGAGAGAGCAGGGCAGCCCAGCTGAGGGCAGTCTGGGGGCCTGGCCCAGGAGTTGGCAGCTCTGAGAACCCACGATGGGTGCCACTGCCACGAGGGGTTTCCAAGACCCCTTGGCAGGGCCAGGAGTCCAAATTCAAAGGGCAGGGGTGCTCTCACCAGGCTCCCCTGGAGTGCTGTGGGCAGTGGAGTGGGGTGGACCCAGGACCTAGGGGTTGCACGGGGTCAGGATCCCGGGCTCTAGCCCCTGGCCCCTTCATTTGGTCCCTGAGGGATCAGCAAGGCCCCAAAATCCAACTCTAGGCTCGCTGAGAGGCAGCGAGGCTGGAGCAGAGGGAGGGGCCCAGCTCAGAGCTGCTGTGCCCTGCTGCCCCTTTCCCAAAGCTCTGGCTGCTCCATCCCCTCACCCAGAGGCCCACTCAGGACCGGCTCAGTCCAAGGGGCTTTATTCACAGCACCCCGGCCCGTCCCCAGTCCCTGGGCGCAGCCCCCTCACCCGAGCGCACCACGGCCCCACCGCCAGCTCGGAGCCTGGCCTGGCCCGGCCTGGGGGGTGAGAGCAGCCGCTAGGCGAGTGACATGCCCAGGGTGTCCTGGCTCCTGGGGGCCGCAGGCTGCGCGGACGCCTCCCGGAACTCCTGGGCCATGAAGTAGTAGCAGATGGCGTCCAGGCAGCAATTGGCATCCGAGAGCCTGCTGGTGACAAGGGTGGCGTAGCGGAGGGGGTAGCTGGACGAGCCAGTGGCCACGCGCACGGTCAGCACTACGTGCAGCGGCAGGAAGCAGACCACAAACACGGCCAGGTTCGCCCACACCATGCGCCGGGCCTTACGTGTGGTCTCCTGCTGCCCCACGTCGGCCACCGGCCTCTGGGCCAGGCTGCCCACCACCTGCAGAGAGCAGAAGGCCAGCACGGCCAACGGTGGGTAGAAGCCCAACAGTGAGAAGACCACGGTGCTGGGGCTGAACGTGGCCGAGCCGCCGAAGCAGAAGCTGCCGTCCATCGCCAGGGCCCAGCGGGCCAGCAGGGAGCCGCTCACCAGGAGCCAGAGCGCGGCGCACACAGCCACAGCCTGGCGCGGAGAGCGCAGCCTGCGGGCACGCAGCGGGTGCCGCACGGCCAGGTAGCGGTCCACGGCGATGGCCATGATCAGGCTGATGCTCATGTACCTGTTGGCCAGGTAGACACCCTGGGAGAGCTGGCAGAACAGCGTGTCTGTGGCCGACTGCCGACTCAGGGACTGCAGCATGAAGGGCAGGGCGCACAGCAGGCAGAGGTCAGCCGCGGCCAGGTTGGTCATGTAGACGCGCGTCTCCGTCCAGGTCCGCAAGCGGCAGCAGAACACCCACAGGGCCAGGCCGTTGAGCAGCAGGCCCAGGACCAGCAGCGTGCCCAGGTAGGCATAGTAGAGGTGGGTGACCACCTGGGGCCTGGACTCTTCACTGATGTTGCAAGAGTCCATGGTCTGGGGGCTGCAAGACAGGACGAGGAGGTCAGGGGCAGCAGGAAGGGGAGGGGGACAGGAGAGGGGGGAGGCAGGGGAGGGGGACAGGCAGGGGATGGGGAGAGGCCGGGGAGGGGAAAGCAGGGGAAGGTGGAGGCAGGGGAGGGGGAGAGGCAGGGGAGGGGGAGAGGGGGGGGACGGGGGAGGCAGGGGAGGAGGAGGCAGGGGAGGGGGACAGGCAGGGGAGGGGGCAGGGAGGGGGCAGGCAGGGGAGGGAGACAGGCCGGGGAGGGGGGAGGCAGGGGAGGAGGAAGGCAGGGGGGAGACAGGCAGGGGAGGGAGGGACAGGCAGGGGAGGGGGGGACAGGAGGCCAGGGAGGGGAGGGAGAGGCCAGGGGAAGGGGGAGGGAGGCAGGGGGGGACAGGCAGAGGAGGGAGGGACAGGCAGGGGAGGGGGGGACAGGTAGGGGAGGGGATAGGCAGGGGAGGGGGAGGCAAGGGAGGGGGGCAGATGGGGAAGGAGGAGCAAGCAGTCTGGTGGGGAGGAGGCAGGGGGGGGGAGGGGCAGGCCTGGAGGGGGGCCCTGTGTGGGCAAGGTCAGGCCCCGAGGCCCCACCCACCTCTGGCCAGGATGTGGGAAGAGGTGAGCCCCACCTCTGGGAGCCAGGCCAGGTGGGGAGGGTGTGGACCTACAGAGCTCTGAAGTACTCTGGGCCAAAGCCCCTCACCCCCAGCCTCCCACCCAGGCTGAGCATCAGGCTGGGGGGCCAATGGAACTGGAGCCAGGCCCCCTCCCCTCTCGGAGCCTATCTCCTGGGCCTTGCGGAGAGGAAAGGGCGGCTCCACACTCTAAAGGCCGGAGGGGCTGGGTTGGGCCGCCCCAGCAGGCAGTGCCCACGTCTCCCACCCCAACCCCTGGCTGGCTGCAGGGGGAGCCCAATGGGCCCTCCCGTGGCAACCTCCGTGGGGGCAGTGCCTGCAGGGCCTGCAGGGCGTGGGCCAGCTGAGAGAAGGTGCAGGACGGCTCAGGGAGGGGGACTTGGCTCCTCAGCAGGCCCGTCTGGAAACTGGCCTCCAGCCAGCCTCCCTCCCTCCCTTCTTCCCTCCTTCCTGTGCTAAGAGCTGCCCATGCCCCTCTTCCAGAGGGCACAGTGGCCAGAATCCCCCCCCCCAGCCAGATGGGGAGGGTGGGTAGGCAGGGGAAGGGACAGGCAGGGGAGGGGGGCAGGTGGGGGCAGGGTTAGGCAGGGGAGGGGGCCAGGTAGAGGCAGGGGAGGGGGCAGTCTGAAGGGGGCAGGCAGGAGAGGGGGTAGCCTGGAGGGGGCAGGTGGGGGAGGGGGCAGCCTGGAGGCGAGTGCCCAGCACCTGTCCTGCTCCTCGGCTTGCAGCGCCCACCTGCAGTGCCCTGAGGTCCTTCCTGGCCAGGCCCCAAGTGCTGAGACCAGGGCAGGAGGCCCTGCCTTGGGCTCAGGGTCACGGCCAGAGTTCCTAGTGGCTGGAGCTCTGAAAGCTGCTCTGGGCTGGCCCAGAGACCGTGGGGAGCCTGCAGTTGGGCCGGTCCTGCTCCCCCGAGCGCCCTCCATGGCCCTCCACGGCCAGCGAGGACAGCTCTGGGAACCCGATCAGGGTATGACATGCAGGGTAGGTGTGGTCCAGGGGTGCCCTACCACCCGCCAGCCCAGGCAGACCTCAGTTTCTCCCCCCTAGGCGGGGATGCGGCGGCAGACGCTGGGACAGCCGAGCTGTGGTGCCCAGCCCTCTGGTCTGTTTGCTTCTCCAGCTGGGCGGGCCTGGGCCTGGGGGCCGTCGCTCGCCTCAAGCCTCAGGTCCTCGAAGGCCCCCTGCCTGGTCCGCCTTGGGGTGTGAGAAGGAAGGGAGGGGGGTCAGTCCGTCAGGGAGGCTCAGGGCTGAGCACAGCAGGCAGGACCGTGATGTCATCCCAGAAGCCACTCGGCACTCAGCAGTGCCTGCACGTGAGCAGGGCGGGGGGCGCCCCTCGGTGGAGCCTGTCTCCTGGGACCTGCCAGGCCCTCAGTCCACCGCTGCAGATTCCATATCTTTTCAACTGAAAATGGCAAATTTGCCAGCAATTACGTTTCATGAACCCGCTTACTATTTGTAAAATCTCTCTCTGCTTCTGGTGATTCTCTCTTCTGTTTTGGAAGGATTCCGCTTGCTTCCTCTTTGATTTGCTCCGACCTGGAGCTCTTTTATCCTTGGAGCCCCTCAGAATCCCCAGAGTTCCCAGGAACCCCCAAGAACCCACTGGCTGGGAACCCACTGCTCCCATTGGCCCCCCGAGGCGCCATGGCCTGCCATGACCATCAGACTCCACAGGAGCCAGGCGGGGGCACAGGGCCTGGGGCCAGAAGGGATGGTTGCAGGGACCCCAAGTGATTGGCACATGGGGAGCCCCTCGCCTGCTCCTTCTAGAGCCAGGTGCAGGGCTGGTCCCTCACTGCCCACACCTCTGGCTGGCTCGAGAGGGGGCCCAATGTCTGGCTGACCGTGGCCACCTCTGTCTTTCCTAATGCCCAGCGGCCAAGGCCCGGCCCAAGGGGTGGCGCTGGAGTCCGTGGGCCTCAGCTTCTCCCCAAATGCCCACTGCCCCCGGAAAGCTGCCCAGAGGCTAGTCCTGCAACTCCAGGGCTACCTTCACTGTGGTCCCAACATTGTGTGTGTGGGGGGGAGGTAGTATTTACTGGCAGTCGCGGCAGTTTCCTGTTTACAGTAAAACAAGCGCTTCCTTAGGAAGATGCACACATGGGAGGGGTGCGTGGGAGGCTCATGGGCCCCCCCTGGGTGTTCCTTGGACAAACATGTGGGAAGCAGAGTGCCAGGGTCCAGCCCAAGGAGGCTGTGGCCCCTCTAGGCCCCCAGGCAGCACATGTCCCTGCCCCCAACGCCAGCTGCACCGTGGTGGCTCACGTGAGGCGCGGCACCGCTCAGAGCACCCAGCTCCATCTGGAGGACCCAAGGCTGCGGGGAGGCCCTGCCACTTCCTGCTGGGGGGGGGCCTTGTGGGGCGCAGCCCTGACCCCCCACCTCCAGGGCCGCTTCCTCCTCCACTGACAGATCAGCCCTGCTTCCGTTCTTGACCCCACACAAGCACGGTTTTATTTGACAGTAGATACGTTTGCAATCTCCAACTTCCCCAAAGAATCTTCCAGAAGAGAAATCTGCAGCCAGAGTCGGGAGGCCTCGGCCCACCGCAGCCTCCTTCCCCACCCTCCTGCCGTGGGAACGGCTCTGCAGAGGGCTTGGCCAATATGGGGTCCAGCGGGGACTGTGTCTGCAGGGAGGGGGTCCCCAACAGCCCCTCCCAGTTGGGGTCCTCAGGGTTCTCTTCCTCCGTCCTGGCTTTGGGAATCCCACCTGCACCACGGGACACCTGACACCGTTGTCATGGGGTGGGGGGCCCAAGCCTGCAGACACCCCCTTACCTGCACCTGCTGCTCACCCTCCACACTCCGAGCCTCATGGAGAAGGGACCCGCCCAGAGTTACCCTCCAAGGGCTGCCCCCAGGGCCCAGCAGGAGGCTGGACCCTCCCTGATCATCCACCCCAGAGACCCCTCACTGACCTCACCAATCCCGAGACTCCCTTGCTGACTGCACCCCACCCCGAGACCCCCTCACTGACCTCACCAATCCCAAGACCCTCTCACTGACTGCACCCGCCCCAAGACCTCCTCACTGACCGCACCTGCCCCAAGACCTCTTCACTGACCACACCCCACCCTGAGACCCCCTCACTAACCTCACCTACCCCGAGACCCCCTTGCTGACCTCACCAATCCCGAGACCCCCTCGCTGACCTCACCTGCCCTTGAGACTCCCTCACTGACCTCACCTACCCTGAGACCTCCTCACTGATCGCACCCACCCTGAGACCCCCTTGCTGACCGCACCCCACCCCAAGACCCCCTTGCTGACCTCACCAATCCCGAGACCCCCTTGCTGACCGCGCCCACCCTGAGACCCAGCTCCCGGGCACTGACCTGCAGTCCAGCCTGGACGTGGTGGCCCTTGGGGTCCCCTCGCGTCTGGTCTTGTCGCGGAGGCCTGTGCAGGTGGCGCAGAGCGGGGCTGGGGCGCTGCGGGGCCTCTGCTCCCCTCTCCTGGGCGGGCCGCCTGGCTGACGACAGCAAGTACGCGGGTGGGGGAGCGCCTGGCCTGCGTGCCAGCCTGACCTGGGGCTTTTGGGAGGGAAGTGGGGTGCAGGGCTGCCGTGCCGAGACCACACGCTGCTGGTCGAGCACCGCGAAAGTGTCTCTTCTGGAAAACGGCTCCAGGGTGCGGCGGGGCAGGGTGCATCCTCCTCAGCCTCCACTTCTGCCCCGTCATTGCCAGCACATCCCTGACTTTTCCCACGGCCATGGCTGCCACAGTGGGCAAGGTTGGGGCCCCCTAAGCGAGAGCCCCCCATGTGACAGTCCCCTGACTGTGGGGTTTCTTGCAGGGGCAGGCTTCCCGGCAGCCAGACCCCGGGGCAAGGGTGGGGCTGGGGGCCGCGGATCTCCTCCAGACCCTTTCTAAGCACCCTGGGCAGGCTGGGCCTGGGCTCCTGCTGGTCCTCAGGATGGTGACACCATGCTTGTCATGTGTTGTTTTGCGCTTGTTTTGAAGAAAATGCCCACGAATGAGCCACTCATCCCCACCACGGGGTCTGGGGTCAGCTGGGGGCCGCATGGCGGGGAGGAAGCGCCCGGGCATGGAAGCAGGGTCATGGGGCAGTCCAACCTCCCCCACGCCCCTCTGCAGACCCTTCCCAGGCCCCCTGCAGTCTCCCCTGGCCCGACTCGAAGGAGAGGAGCCTGCCTGGCCCTGCAGCCCCCACCCCCTTTGGCCTGGTTCACCCTGCAGGAAGCCCCCTTCCCGCCAGCCCCAGAGCCCGGGTCGTGGGCCGAGGAGATGCTGCTGAAATCCCCAGAACAGGGGTCTGGAGGGAACAGGAGAAAGCCCCGGGCTGGGTGACAGTAGAAAGGGTCCACTGCCCAGGACTGCTTCTGGGCTTCGCTGAGATCATCCACAGTAAGAACAGTGTTGGTCACACGAGCCAAAGGGTGGAAACAACCCAAGGGTCGGTCATTGGCCAAAGGGAAATCCAAAGTATGGCCTGTCCCGCCGTGGACATGACACGCATGACGGCCTGGATTGGCCTTGAGCAAGACAGACCCCAAGGGGCAAAGAGTGTCGCATTCCATTCGCATGAAATTTGTGGAAGAGGTGCATGGGGGACAGGAGCCAGCTGGGGGCTGCGTGGGGCTGGGGTAGGGGGCTGCCCTGGAGGCAGGCGGTGGCCGTGGCTGCCCAGAAGGTAGTGGCTGTGGGTGTGTGATGTGCGGTTCACCACAAGGAAAAAAGCACTGAGCGTGAGGAGCGGGAGGGTCTGAGAGGCAAAGTCTGGTGGGGGGGCAGAGGAGGGGCCTTAGAGCTGCATCCCTGGTGCCCTATCTAGTCTGCCCCACTGCAGGGACTTCCGAGGTGGCCACTGTCGGGGTGAGGGCAGCAGAGGGGTTGGGGCCATGGCAAGTGGTCAGGGCAGTGGGGAGGCCCAGGCCCTGGCTGGGGTGCCCAGCATGGTGGAGCGGGTGCAGGGCAGGGCGGCGGCCTGAGGAGCAGGGACAGGGCAGCTGAGGAGGGCGGGGGGGAGCCTCCTGCCGCTGACCCTGGCTCAGCCCCAAGCTCTTGAGGCCACACCTCGGCCCCTGGTCACACTCGCCTCCCGGCCCTCCAGCCCTGGCCGTTTCCACTTGGGACCCCAGCCCCAGCTGGGGCTTCTTCTGGCCTGCTCCCACAACAAAAGTTGCCATGGGTGACCCACTCACCATCCATGCATTCATTCATTCATTCACTCACTCAGTAAATGGGGCTGAGTGCAGGTGGGGTGCAGCCGAGCAGGAGTGAAGGTGGGGGGCAAGGAAGGGGGAGCCCTCAGGCCTGGCTGTGCCTGGGGAGCAGTGAGCAGGGGTTTGCAGCCACGATCGGATTTTGGTGAAGGGCAACAGAAGACTGGAGAGGCGACGCAGCGTCCATCCCCCACACCTGGGGCTCAGGGCTGTGGGGCCAGGCTGCCCAGGTGACCATGCCACCTGTGCCTGGTCAGCACATACCAGGGACTGGACAGACGGGCCATGAGTGCAGGACCGGGCCTGGGGCTCAAGGGGACAGTGCCTGGCCTTCGGGAACACCCTCCTGCCTGCCCTCGTCCTCTGGGTGTCCCTCCCCCGCATGCCCTTGGAGCCCCCTGGGACCCTTTGCCCAGGCTGCGCTTCCCCCGAGGCTGGGCAGCACCCAGCAGAGGGTTGGCCGAGCCTCAGTCCTGTCCACACCGAGCATGGGGCCTGTGGCAAGAGGGAGAGGCCGCCACGCGCAACAACAGGCACTGCGTGGGGTCCCGGGCTCCAGCTGCTCCCCACCTTCTCTGCCCAGTGAGGCGTCATGTGTGGAGTGGGATAGGGGCAGGCCCGGGAGGGCTGCAGATGAGCGGGCCCGACACACAAGACCCTCGCAGCACCCAGTGCCCGGGGCGCCAGCCTCCCTGCCAGTGTCCACCCTGCGGCAGCGGTGGCCACTGTGCCCCGCCCCTCGGGGCCTCCCGCACCGTTTCACTGTGCCCAAGGGTGCCCTCCACTCGCAGGTGCAGAGGCCTCTGCACACCCTGGACCCACGGGGGGGGGGCCCCTCCGCCAGGGCAGCACGCAGGGAGGCCCAGCAGAGCCAACTGATGGTGGGAGGTGGCTCCTGCCCAGACACTGCCCCTCCCTGGTGCCCCCGGGACGGCCCACTCACTCTTGACAGTTCCTGACCCCCTTCCTGGGCAGGCTCCCCGAGTGGCGGCAGTAGCCGCGACACTCCTCCCAGACAGCCGGGTGGGGCCTTGGGGTGCAGCTCCCGCCGCAGGCTCCTGCCTCCCTGAGCACTTCCCCCTTTTGCTGCCCCGTGCCCCTGCCCGAGAAGGCCATCATTCCCCTTCTTGCCTGGACGCCAGGCCAAGCTCCTGGGGACCTATCCTCACAGCCCCGAATGCTGCCCCCCCGCCCTTTGGCCCCTGGGGCCCTCCCCTCCCAGAGGCGCCTTCCTTGGCTACAAAGGGAGGCTCCAGGGTGGGGTGCCCCATGGGCCACCCATCCGTCCAAGAGCACCCTCTTCCAGGTGGCCGGTGTCCTGCTGAGGGAGGCCCCGGGAGCTCATGCTGCTCTGCCTTATAGAGGGGTCCTGTAGACAGGGGCGGGGCCCTCTCCTTGTGGGATCTGTGCCTGCCCCTTGCAGAGTGGCAGACTCCAGATTTGAGTGGTCTGGGACAGAGTCAACCTGCGCTCAGGAAGCAGCACATTTAGTATCGCCCAGGAGCTGCAGAGCTCCCTAAGGGACAGCGAGCCCCATCCCCCAGGACCGCCAGCCTCTGAGACACCTCCCTGGGGGCCGAGCAAGGTGCCAACTGATAGAGACAGGACAGACGGTTCTCAGAAAAGGGGACACAGACGGCTCCTCAGGGACAGGGCGAGATGTGCAACTCACTCCTAAGGAGGGACGTGCCTGCCCTGCCACTCCCACTGGATCAGCCCAGATCCGAGAGCTGACCACAACCCGTGAAGGGCCACACCCTCACAGCTCACGGGCAAAAAACAGGGCAGATCCCCTGAAGGGCAGCTTGGATCTGCGTCCCCCTCTAAGCTCACTTCTGGAGATCTCTTCAGATAAGGAGCAAAATCCCAAAAACATCCTCAGGAGGCTCCCACTGCAGCAGGCGGGAAGAAGCAAAAGTCTGCACGCCACCCACATCCACCCTCCTCCACCCACATTCACCTACGTGCACCCACACCCACCCATGTCCACCCATGCCCACCCATACCCAGCCACGTCCACTCACATGTCCACCCACACCCGCCCACATGTCCATCCATGTCCACCCACCATGCCCTGGTCCAGCGGAGCACGTGGCAGTTGCATGAAGGAAGGAGAAATGGTCTCTACCAGGTGGCTTCCCCACAGCATACTGCTAAGTTAAAAGAGTGCATGCGTGTGTGTGCATGCATGTGTGTGCATGTGTGTGCACACGTGCATGTGTGTGCATGCATGTACGCTTATTTTTTTTAATGGAAAGATAAGCCATCATATTTAAGTCGTTACCTGCAGGGAACAGATAGGAATGGGACATGTGGGAAGGAACGGGAAAAGAAGTGAGATTTCTCTGAATATACCTTGGTTTGTAGATTTGACTATAAAGCCAAATAAATATCTATATAAATACTAAGTTAACTTAAAATTGTAAAGTAATTTCTAAATTTGAAAGCAAGATGAAAGAACTTACCCCAGCTGTTTACAGTTGGCAGTCCAAACTATTTCAAGTGATTTTAAAACCTAATAATTTGGACTGTATAACTCTGTGACCTGCATACAAAAAGAATGGTAAAAATGTTTTATTTTCAATAATCCAAGTAACTTCAAAACCAAGTTTGATTTGTACATCTATGTAACGCAAGGATTAAAAAAAAGTATTTTTAAAAATCAAATGCTTTTCAGCACTCACTTGTTGGACTGAGTATATTGGGTCACTATGAGAATTATTAATCACGCTAGGTGTTGCTGAGCTCTTCAGTGTGGTTACAGGAGATGTAGATGCATTACCAGTTACATCATGCAAAAGCCACGGATCATGATGTATCTTATCTTTAAAAAAACATACTTTTCAGTTCTGCCCACTGACCAACCTACAGTGACCAGCCCAGGAGCCCCCGATGGACAGATTCTGACTTCTGCGTCTGCTCCCACCTGAAGGGCAGCGGCCTCCGCAGAGAACAATGCCTCCAGGGCGCTGCCCTCCCCTCCTCACGCTCCCCTGGCCAGCGCTTCCTGCCACCTTCTCAGGATCTGATCGTTGACCTGGCAACTGCCCACAGCTGAGGAGTTCCAACTCCTGCCAGGCCGCAGCTCCTCGCCAAAGTCCGGTGCTGGGGGGCAGGGGGCTAAAGGCACGTGATGGGCACCCAGTGACGGAAACTGGCTCTCTTTTTACCCCAGGAATTAAGACATGTGAAAGACAAAAGAATTTCAAAGACTGCTAAGTTGAATGTTTCTCTTGCTTTGAAAATCAAAACAAAAAAAACAATTCTATTTTCAAAATTTCTTTAAAGCATTAGCTCAGGCTCTTAGTAGAGAGAAATAATTCTTGAAGATTTACAACTAAAAATATGCTATTGCAAAAAAGAAGTGAAGAAGCTGAAATTTGAGAATACATTTCTTTGCTCAAAGGTAAATAATTTGAGTTAGAAATTTATAGAAACAGAAACACTCGTGAACAATAATTTGAAATGAGCAGCCTCTCTGAGGCGTCCTTTAACTTCAGATGATGATGATGGTGGTGAAAGTGAAGCAAAATGCAGTGTGACCACTGCAAAGACATGGCCGGACAGTCACTCTTCAGTCTCAATAACACAAACTTCAACTCAGCAAAAGTTTTTCTTAAAGAAAATAAAAGTCAGAATACACGTGGTTTAGATGATTCAGAACAGTTCTTCTATTGTTGATACACTTCCCCCCAAAATCTTTCCCATTCAGACCAAAGTTCCCAGAACCCCTAACGAGTGAGATGGAAATGTTCAGCCGATAAGCCACAGAAAGGAGAAACCGGCTACTAACGAGGCTGAAAGGAAGTCGCATGTGGGTCTGGGGAGCAAATGGGCCGATATCCCGTGGTGGATTTGCAACCACTGGTTTCAGGCTCAGGTTTGAACCGGAGCAAGGAGGTAAATGACTAGGCGTATGAAAGAAATACTAAAAGGCAAACACCTCCTTGTCGTCCTGCCTCATCTTCTGAGTGTATGAGGGAACCTAATGCAGGGTGCATGAATAAAAGTCAGAGTAGCAATGACTTTCAGCTGTAGAAAACTGTGTATGATGGGAACATGGATTTAGCTGCTGGCGAAGTAAGCAAAATTGTCACAGTTTCAACATGCACTAAAAATAAAAATAATTTTTAAAAAGGATCGGGGTTGAAAACTTTCATAAAAATGATTCAAGCTCTGACAAAAAGAAGGATCAAAGCCACAATTTAAAAATAGTTCAGATGCAGATGTTGAGGAAAGACTAAAAACTGACCAGAAAGAAGATCTGTTGTTCTGGACGGCACACAGGATGCAGAGACACAGTTTGTATTTTCAATACTGAACTGCTGACCCAAGTGAAAATACTGAAGGAAATAACACACGTCAATGTCTTTGATCAAGAAGACAGATAACGTAAACAGTGTAATAAAAAGAAGACAAGAATACATGTAATGAATAAACAAGAGCAAATAGCCTCTTTTCCCCAAATTTCAGATAAATTCCAGCAAGAGAGTAAATTTGATATAGGTCAGATTTCCCTAACTTGTAATAAAAATAAAGCTTCTAGACAGAAATTTGTGATTCTTAAGTTAGGAAAAGGTAACTCCTACTCAAAAGAAAAGGATAAAAAGCCACTTCTGAAAACCTAGAAGTTGCAAATGAATTTCAAACAGCTGATCTTTCCACCAAAAATAATGGAATTTTGATTATGAGACCCAGAATATGTTGGATTTAAAAAACGCATATCGCCAATAAGCAACACGTTCAGTAAAATGAAGAAAAAGTAAATAAGTTTTAGCAGAAGGTAAATTGGAAGGCGCAAATAATTTCAGAAATGAACCAAATACATGAGAATGATAATAAAGCTGTGGATGGTCCAGACAAAGGTAACTTCTTCTAGATCTAAAAGGATAAAGAAACCATTTCTAGAAACCCTAAACTCAACTGAGTTGTAAACACCTGATCTTTCCATCAGAGATAATGGAAACCCATGTGACGGTGAGATACAAAAAAGAGGCGAAGATGAATTCCTCAAAGCATAGAGTCAAAACAGGGATACAACTTGGATCAAAAATATTAAAATGCTTGAAGAGGGTTTTGTTCCTTTTTCCCCTTTGTCATGGTCAGGTTCATGTGTCCACTTGGCCAGATGGTGGTACCTGTTTGTCTGGCTGGGCAAGTGCTGGCCTGTCTGTTGCAACGAGGACATTTCACAGAATTAGATCATGATCACATTGGCTGCATCCACAGCTGATTCCATTTGTAATCAGCCAAAGGGAGTGTCTTCTGCTTTGAGTGATGCTCAGTCTAATCACTGGAAGCCTTTTAAGGAGGATTCAGAAGAGACAGGCCCTCTTCCTGCTGTTTGGTGCGACCCATTCATACATGCGAGCTCTCCGTGGAGTGTTCCAGACCCTCATCAGAATCGTCAACTTCACAGCCTGCCCTGCGATTTTGGACTCTACGTTCCCAAGGTTATGTGATACATTTTATAAATTTACATTTATGAATATTTCCTGTTGATTTCTGTTTCTCTAGAGAACCTTAACTAATACACCCTTTAAAGGACTGCTGATTCTCATTCTGTATTTAGGTATATGTACATATATAGCTGCTTGTTAAAATTATTTTGGTTGTCATATAAGTTAACTTACTGCTCATTTATGCTTTTTTCTACTTTACAGGCTTTCACCATAGAAACACCTATTAACATTTTAACCAAATAAAATGTATTAATAAATTTAAAAATGTATAGATAAGCCTGGAATATCATACTAGAGAAACTGAAGGCTGCCAAAGACTATTGGAGCACAGTCAGAAAGACTTCAGGAGGGAAGGACAAAAAGATGGGAAGATCTGAATTTTGAAACATAAAAAAAATTTAAATCCATGAGCTTTTAATGTTTTTAAGTATTATTATTTATAATAATATTTTAAAAAAATCCTCATTCATCACTTTGAGGGATACTAGGAAAGCGAGCTCATTATTTTAAAAATTAGTAAATAAAAGTTAAGAATCAAGCATTTATCCCACCTCCCTACACACACTATCTCTTGGCATGCCAAACAGTTAGTGAAGGGAGATTCCCTTTATGGGACTATTTCAGCTTAATAAAAGATGAAGGAAGAGCTAACTGGAATTTGACTACTCTGCAAACCCTACTGGAGTCAAGAAAGTCACAACAATTTATTAGCTATCTACCATGCTGGTTGAGCACTGGTTATCTACTGCTGCACAGAAAGCTACCCCCAAAGTAGCAAAGCTTGAAAAATAGCGATTGAGCCAGGATGCCCTACCCTGAAGGGGGGTGGGAAGCGTGGGGGGGACCTGCCCGGCCCAGGTCCTGGAGTCTGCTGGCTGCCCTCAGCTCCTTCCTCACCCCCTCCACCAGACAGGAGGCAAGGGGCCAGGTCCAAGGCGGACACTGCTACCACTCTGTAACCCAACCTCGGAGGTGACAGCCTGTCATTTTTGTGCCTTGACCCAACCAGCCACAGGCCGTATCCTCAGCCCAGCTCACCCCATGCGGTGGGTAAGGTTAGGAATTGACCTCACTCATGGTGTTCATGGCTTCAAGCCCCCTCAGTGCTGTTTGGATCCCACGACGGCCAGTCCACCAAAGCACCTCTCACTGAGGCCCCCGTGACCCCCATGCCACTAAACCCCAGTGGGCACCTGATAGGCGTCATCTTATTCCACCTCCCAGCAGCATTTGGCAGAGTTGGCCAATTGCTAGTTCTTCTTTTTTATTGTTTTAATAAAAGGTTGACGAGATACAAATGGATGCTCAAGGACTCACAGGCTAAGGAATAGGACATATCATTGAAGCTCCCTCGGACACTGCTCAAATGCCAAAACCCTCTGTGCTGGTTTGAAAGGAAGTATGCCCCCTAAGAAAAGCCATGTTTTAATATAAATCTCATTTCATAAAGGTAGAATAATCCCTATTCAATACTGTATGTTTGAAACTGTAATCAGATCATTGCCCTGGATGATGTGATTTAGTCAAGAGTGGTTGTTAAACTGGATTAAGGAATGACATGTCTCCACCCATTTGGATGGGCCTTGAATAGTTTCTGAAGTCCTATAAAAGAGGAAACGTTTTGGAGAATAAGAGATTCAGAGAGAGCAGAACGACGTAGCCATGAGATGAAGAGAGTCCACGAGCCAGCAACTTTTCGAGATGAAGAAGGAAAACACCTCCTGGGGAGCTTCATGAAACCAGAAGCCAGGAGAGAAAAACTAGCAGATGACGACACCATGTTCACCATGTGCCCTTCCAGCTGAGAGAGAAGCCCTGACTGTGTTCGCCACATGCCTTCCACTTGAGAGAGAAACCCTGAACTTCACCGGCCTTCTTGAAACAAGGTATCTTTCCAGGCCTTATCTTCCCTGGGACATTTTCTCAGCCTTAGAACTGTAAACCAGCAACTCATTAAATTTCCCCTTTTAAAGGCTATTCCATTTCTTGTATATTGCATTCCGGCAGCTAGCAAACTAGAACACCCTCTCATTCCAGCACTCCAGAGCTGACCACTGAGCATTCCCTCCCTTGGCCTCCATGACAGCATGCCCACCTTGTTCTTCTTCCTCTCTGGCCTCGCCTCATGCACCCCTCTTGTTCTCCAACTGGGCCCCTAAAATGTTGGGGTTCATCAGGACCCATCCTGGACCCATTTCTTCTTCCTATTGCTTCAGCAATTCACCTTACGCCCATGACCTCCAACCGCCAACTCCAACCCAGACCTCCAGTCTGAGCTCCGACCACATGCAGAAGTGCCCACTAGACACCTTCACTTGGATCCTTAGAAGCACTTCACATGTGACTTGTCCAAAATTGACCCCATCATCAAGCCTCTTCACCCCATATTCTAATCTTCTTTCAAAGTTCCACATCTCAGCAATGGCCTCTCTTGTGGCCCAGGCTAAACATGGGCATCATTACGGACTCTGTTCTCTTTCCTCCCAAATCCAATCTGTCATCAGTAAGTTAAATACAAAAACTCTATAGCAACCACTGAAAAGATAAAATGAAGAGGTATATCAAATAAGCCAATACAGGCAATAAACAACATGCTAAAACAACACCTCAATTAATCCAAGAGAGGAAGGCAAAGAAGGGAGCAAAAAAGGGGCAAATAGAAAAAAACATTAGCAAGATGGCAAATTTAATCCCAATCATATCAATTATTACATTAAATATAACTGGTCAAAACATTTCAATTAAAAAGCAAAGATTACCAAACTGGATTTAAATTAAACGAATGACAATGTGTTGTCTCTGTGGTAAATGCTTTAAATACAAAAGAATGGGAAAAAGATATGAAATGCAAACCCTAACCACAAGCAAGCTGGAATGGGTATGTTAACATCAAAACAGACTTCAGACAAGGAGTGTTTCAAGAGATAAAAAGGGACAGGGACATTTTATCATGATAAAAAGATCAATTCATCAAGAATATATATCAGTCTAAATGTGTTCCTAATTACAAAGATTTAAAATAAATGACACAAAACTAATAGAAATGGAAGGATAAATAGGTAAATCCACATTTAAAATGCGTTGTTTCAACATTACTCTCTTAGTAACTGACAGAACAAGTAAGCTAAAAATCAGTAGCAATCAATCAATGTGTCCAAATTTATGTTTATAAAACATTACACCCAACAACAGAATGTGTATTCTTTACAAGAGAACAAATGAACAGTCTTCAAACAGGTCACGTGGTAGGCCATAAAAGAAGTCTCAATAAAATTAGAAGTATTTTAACTATACAGAGTATGTTCCCTAAATACAACAGAACAAAATTAGAGATCAATAACAAAAATATATAAAATTTATAAAGAATACGCAAATATTTTGAAATTAAACAACATTATAAATAGCTCATAGCTCAAATACGTAATTAAACGGAAATTAGAAACTATTTTGAACAGAATGATGATGACAATTTAACTTATCAATATTTGTGAGATAAAGATAATGCAGTGCTTGGAGGAAAATATAAAGTTTTAAGTGTGGATCTGCATATTGTTCCTTCCATTTCTATTAGCTTTGTGTCATTTATTTTAAATCTTTGTCATTAGGAACACATTTAGACTGATATATATTCTTGATGAATTGATCCTTTTCCCTGTCCCTTTTTATCTCTGGAAACACTCCTTGTCTGAAGTCTGTTTTGATATTAACAAACCCATTCCAGCTTGCTTGTGGTTAGGGTTTACATTTCATATCTTTTCCCCATTCTTTTGTATTTAAAGCATTTACCACAGAGACAACACATTGTCATTTCATTTATACTAGAAAAGAAGAAAGTCGTAAAATTATTGATCTATGATTCCAAGTAAGAAGCTTGATAAAAACAACAAATTAAGTGCAAGTAAGTAGAAGAAAGGAAATAAGAAAGATGGACATTTAATGTAATTGAACAAAAACAAACAATAGAGGACATCAATGAAATGAAAGTTGATTCTCTGAAAACATAAATAACATTGATAAAACTTCTAGCTAGAAAAATCGAGAAAAGAAAAAAGAAAACACAAATTACCAATACCAGGAGTGAAAGAGTAGATATCACTTCAGATCCTAGAGATGTCAGAAGAATAAAATAAGGGAACATTGTGAATAACTTTATGCAAATGCATTTGACAGCTTCAATGAAGTGGACAAATTTCTCCAAAGCTGCATATAAGAATAGGCGGCAGAGTTCTTGCCTGTGATGCTGGAGACCCGGGTTCGATTCCCGATGCCTGTCCCATGCAAAAAAAAAAAAAAAAATAGACAGGAGATTCGAATTTGACCTGGCCCATGCACCCCCAAAAAAGAAGTAACAGAAAATTTGCACAGCCTGTTAAAGTTACTGAGTTTATAATTTAAAACCTTTCCAGAAAACTATTATCAAACATTTGAAGAAAAAATAATCCCATTCTTACATATTTCCAGAACACGAAGCAGGAGGAACACTTCCCAACTTACATGCCAGGCATGCTTTACCTTCAACCAACACTGGACAAAAACATCACAGGAAAAGAAAACTAAAGACCGATACCCTAACTGAACAGATACAAAAATCCTTTATAACATATTAGCAGGCTGAACTCAGCAATATATGAGATAAATAATACATCACAACAAGAAAGATTTACCCCCAGGAATGTAGGGTTTATCTTAACATTAGAAAGTCAATCAATGTAATTCACTACATTGATAGAATAAAGGGGAAATTTATATAGTCCTCTCAACAGATGCAGAAAAATCATTTGGCAGATTCAATACCCATTAATGACAGAAACTATCAGCAAACCAGCAACAGAAGGAAATTCCCTTGTCAGCTTGACGGGGACCAACCCATTGCCTGCAGTGGTATCACGCAATGGCAGGGATGGGACTCCCCACCATGCTGGGGGCAAGGGGCTGCCAGTCACTCCTGCCGCTTCAATCCAAAACAGTGTTGAAGTGGAAATAAGGCAAAAAAAGAGAAAAAACACATTTATATAGGAAAGGAAGAAGTTGAATTCTATTTTCTCAATGACATAATCATATATGTTATAAATCCTAAGGAATTATTTGAACTAATAATTGAATTTACCAAGGTTACAGGATACAAGGTTAATGTATCAAAAATAAAACAAAACAAAAACAAAACCACCAACCCACCCGCAATTGCATTTCTATGTGCCAGCAAGGAACAAATGTTGGAAAGAATTGTAACTACAAAGCCATCAAAAAACAAGCTACTTAAGAAAACATGCAAAACATGCATGCTAGAAGCTGCAAAACACTGAGGGGAACAGCAGAGACCTACCAGCCGGAGAGGTGCGCCCTGGGGCTAGGGGAAGTCTGCCCCCCAGCAGCGCCTCTTCCCCGGTTTCCCGCCCCCGCCTATGCCCGATGGCGGCAGCCGCCTTCCTGGTGGATCCCCGAGGTACCCCAAGACTTCAGCAGGGAGAGTTCCAGAAATACCATGCGAGGCTCTGCCCGGGAGATATGGCCCAAACGCCCCTATGGCCACAGCCTCTGCTGCCTCTCCAGGTTCAGTGTGCCTGGCCCCCCCCAGAGGCCCCCACCTGAAGGAGCCCAGGTGTGCTTCTGGGGTGGTCCCGTCCCTGGCAGCCACCAGCTTGTTCGCCACCCCACTGTCAAGGCCGTCAAGACGACCCACGTGCAGAGGACAATCCTAAGGCCGCGTGCAGTGCCCCACCCCCAGCGCTTACCCAGCGTCTCTAGCATTGGGGGGGTGATCAGCAGCCCCAGGCTGTCTTCTCACTGGGGCCGGCTGGACACAGAGACATTGCACGATGCACAGACACCACCCGGAGTCGGAGACAGCACCAGCCCTGATGGGGTCCTCCAGCAGCCTGCTCCCCACCCAGCACCCTTGCCTCGCGGCCGACTCGTGTAGGTGCCAAGGAAGGGGCCGGCTTGGCCCTGTGCCCTGTGGGTGGGGCCCACGCTGCAGGGATCCCTGCACGTACCGGGACTGAGCCTCCGGCGCGGTCCCGAGCAGGCCTTGGTCCCCAGCCCAGCCGCGGAGGCGCCATCTGGGTGGACATGGCCTGTCCTTGTTGGGAATCAGAAGAAACGGCCAGAGCGTCCCAGCGTGGACGGTCTGATGGCTGCGGGTTGAGCGCCTTCCCAGCACCTCTGGCAGGCAGGAGCCTCCTGCTGCCCCCTCCAGACAAGAAAAGACCTCACGACCCTCCCAAGCAGCTGCCTCCCCTGGGCCTCATGTTGGAGGGTCCGGGAATAAAATATGTCAAAAGGCCACACAGCTAGGTTAACTTTGGTAAAGATTAAGGCTGGTAAAAAACAAGAGCAAAGCCAGGGGGGCAGGCAGGAGAAAGAGGCGGGAGCAGCTCCCAAGGTGGGCCGCTAAGTGCGCAGGGAGGCATGGGAGGGTGCAGAGCCGGGAACACCCACCATGGCTCTGGCCAGGGCCTCCTGCCCAGAACCACTGCCCCTCCTCCACCCCCTGCCATGTCCACCTGCCCTCCAGACTCACCTCAGGAGCTCTGTCCCAAGGCTGCCCCCAATCAGAGAGGGTGGAGCAGGCACTTGCAGCACCTGAAGCAGGAAGTGACACTGGGAGGGAACCTGCATGCTGGCGGGGGCAGAGTCTGCAGGAAAGTTGGGAAAGGTGGGAGGACGGGAGGTGTGCTCGCCTGCCCACAACCACATCTGCCTGGCCGGAGACCTGCCAGCAGCCCCAGTGGGCCCAGCGTTGTGCACTACCACTGGATTTGCAAAGCTCTACCCCCACCCCTGGGCCAGGGTGTGGCCCCTGCCATGGAGCCTCAGACTGGTGCCATTCATGGGCCCCTGAGCCAGGCTGGGGGGGGGGGGGATCCCAGAGTGGGGCTGGTCAGCACGAGGAGGGGATGGCAGCTGGTCCTGGTGCCCCAAGCCTGCGGGGCAACCCGTAATGTGCAACCTGAGTTTCACCTGGCCATCCCAAATGGGCCTGGGCTTCGGTCTGGCAGGAGGGGGTAGGTGGAAGCCAGAGGTTTCTAAGGCCCCAAGAGTGTCACCAGGACAGGGTTCCTGCCTGGACCACTGTGGTTTCCTCCTTGACAGAGCTGGGCCGAGCAGCCCCCACCCGGCAGGCACATCCGGGGCCAGGACACCAGGGAAAAGCCCAGGAACAGGATGTTGAGGTGGGCCCAGCCTTGGACCAGAGGATTCTAGGGTTCCAGCTGCCTGGCCCTGGGTGTGTGTGTGTGAGAGAGGTGCTGGGGTAGGGAAGCCCTGTCCCAGGGGGAGCAATGTTTTACTATTCAACTGCCTTGCAGAGAAAAAGTGGATAGAAGCTGATTCTTACTGACAGATGATGGCTTAAGGGACGGACAGACAGACGCTTTCAGACTTAACAGACAGGAAGTGCAAGGGCCACAACTCGAGTGCAGCCCCAGAGGCCTCTCCAGGATGGGGCATGGGGACCAGAGCAGCCCCCGTGTTCTGGCCGCCCTCCCCAGGTGCCTGCAGTGGGTCCCCAGCCTGGCCCATCAGCTGGGCAACGGGAGATGCACCGGGACAGTTGGGTTCAGCAGGGTGTCTGGTGAAAAGCCCACTTCCAGAAGGGGCTCTGAGGCAGGGAAGAGAACTCAGTGGCCCCTGGTCCCCTAAGCCCAGCTCCTGAAAGGGCTCGCTGCAGGGGTCATGTGCCAGGGACTCCAGGGCCCCAAGGGCAGCACAGCTCTGTGGGCTGACCTCTCCCAGGAGCCTCAGGCCAAGTCCTCTCACCAGAGTGACCACAGCTGTCATCTGCCCAGATACAGGAAGGACAGGGGTGCTGGTGACAAGCGTACTGGACAACAGGCTGCCCTCCAGCTGTCAGCTCCTGGGTGTGTCCTGCATGTGACCAGGACGGCCCTTTACTCCGCAGACCCAGGCAGCACCTCTGTCTTGGCACCCCACTGCCCCTCACCCTTTGAGAGCCCCCTACCCCCAACCTCCCCTCCCAGAGCCCCAGCTCAGAAACAGCAGGGTTGCTGCACCTCTCAGGGTTACTTGAAAACAAATCACCTGTGAGCTGCCCAGAGATCACGTGTTTATAAAATTACATCTTAGAAATGCCTCAAGTAACAGTAAGTTCAAGTTTTACAAGATGTGCTGCAATGCACGCTTAGGGGAGTGAGGCCTCTGCTGGAACTGACATGATGATGCAGGAGAGGGGTGGGTGCTCTCAAGTGCTAGGCACAGGGGACCCGGCATGTCTGCTGTCTGTGTACATGAGGGTCTCCTGCCCTCCTCACAGCACCTGCCTGACTCCAGGCAATTCTGAGCAGCCCAGGGGCTGCCTCCCCTTGCAGGACAAGACCCACTGTTCCCCAAAGGGCGCTCTGCTTGGCATCATCAGGCACTGCAGCTGCCCAGTGGAGGAGAGGGTTAGCCTGGCTGGCAGTGGGCAGAGGTGGCCATGGGTCCAAGCTGTCCAGGAACTGCTATGCCAGGGCACGGTAGCTGCCCGGTCTGGTCCCCCATCACCGAGCTGGTCCTCCCCTTAGGTTTGCATCACAGCCCTAAAGGAAGCCTGTGAGAGGAAAGTGGGGAGTGGGAGTGCTGGGCAGCAGCTGTGTCTGCTCCTTCCCAAGGGCAGTGGGGGGCGTGATGCCCTCTTCCCACCTCCCGGGCCTGAAGGCAGCTCCTGGTGCCCCCAGGGCAGGCGACTGGGCCAGCCTCCCGGGCCCCCACCTACCTCCTGAAGGAGTTGGCCCAGTCTCTCCCGGCTCTGAATGGACGGCCTATGGGAAAGGGCCCCACAGTCACCCCACAGTCCTGGGGCCCCTTGGCACCTCCCCCACACCCACAGGGCAGCACTCCCAGCCCCACCGCACACTAGGTTCACTGCCCACGGCTCAGCCAGGCCCCACAGGGTGTCCCAGGCAGGGGGAGGGGAGGGGAAGGTGGGAGCCGTGTCTAGGGTGCCAACAGCCCCTGCCCTCTTCAGCCTCAGAGGCCACCTGTCTATCCTGGTTGCTATGGTGACCGTGAAGGCTCCCTCCATGTCAGGCAAGTAAGTGGAGGGCACAATCCCATAGGTGCCCGCTGACAGGTGGCACAGCTGGCTCACTTCCTGGGCGTGGCGATGTGGCACACAGCTAAGCAGCGGCTCCTGGCACAGCAGGGAGGGCTTGTCCTGGCCACTGCCTGGAACCTAGGGAGAGGCAGGGGCTAAGCGGGGGCAGGCTGCCCAGTGTCTGCAGTCCAGGCACAGGGCTGATGGGCCATGGCAGAGATACAGAGCCCTCCTCTGCCACAGAACCTCAGGGTTCCCGCTTAGGCTCCAAAGCAGCCCAAGCAGAGGACACTTGTCCCAGCTCCTAGCTGGGGTTCCCCTTCTAGTTAGTGGCAGCTTGGCCCTGCCTGCTTGGCTCTCAGGAGGCTTAGTCCCTGCCCCCACGCCATACCTCCTGAGGGCCACCAAGACCCTGGCAGACTGGGCACTCTTCCCAACCTGGCTACACCAATGAATCACCAGGGGCTTTAGTTGGAAAACCCACTAATGCCCAGAGAAGATTCACCTGGACCCTGACAAACAGCCCGGGGAGGGAAGCAGGTTCTAGGAGGTTGCTGGGTGGCTCGCTAAGGCAGCAGCCCTGCCCACCAAAGGGCACAGGACACCCTCTGCCACATCTGCCGCCCAGGATGCCCACACCCACTTCTCCACGGGTACACTCCAGGGTACTTAGGGATAGGCTCCCATTCTAGATTGACAGGAAGACAGTTAAGCCACCTAGCCCTAGAGTTTCTGTGGGACCCACCCCGCTTGTCTCCCCCGCCACAGGCAGGTTGCTGAAGCCCCACATGAGCTTCCCGCCTGGAGGCTGGGACTGCATGGGGGCTCTAGGGCCTGGTCGGCCCCCTAAGTGCTGCCTGGGGTGGTCTCTTCAACTCCTTCATGGCAGGTCTCCTGCCAGGATCTCCACCCAGAGCTCTGCTGCAGCAGCCCTCAGAGCCAGCCTGTTCTCCAACCTCGGAGGTTCTGAGAGAACAATAGGCTGTGGAAACAGCTGCTCTGAGCCAGGCCTCATGACACCCAGGGATGATGGCCAACCAAGTCACAGCGCCCAAACTAGAGTCCAAGGCTCTGCCATCTCCCGAGATACCGCCAGGGCAAGAAGGACCAGGGAATAGCATAGCCCTGTCCTGGCTCTCTCCCCAGTCACCCAGGAGACCTGCCCACGACCACACTTCATCCACGGTGAGGGCTGGCACAGCCGTACATCCACTTCCTGATGTCCAGACCAGCACGCGGACAGGTGGCCTCAACATCCAGACACCCAGGAAGCCCCCACATGAGCCACCCACTGTGCAGCCTGCCTGGAAGATGTGGAAGCCGATGGGGCGCCACTCGCTGTCTGGGCAGTGCTGGTGCAGAGTGATGCGGACACAGCGCGATCCCACACCCTCAGGGACAGAGAGGGGGAGCCAAGGGTTGGTGGAGTAGGAGGCAAAGTTCCTGCTGCCCCCCGCACTCTGGCCGACTCTCCAGCAGCCCTGCAGCCGCACGGTCTCCCACTCTCCGGCAGGGCGCAGCTGCTGGGACACAGGGCTCCCGGGCGCTGGCTTGATGGCACTGCCAGGGGAGAAAGCAACAGAAGTTTTGGGGGCAGCCGGTGGTGGGTGGCCCATATGATCACGTGTCACAGGCGTGGGCAAAGCAGACCCCCCACATGCCTCAGGGAGCCTCCTGTTCCTCACCTGAGGGAGACCCTGCCAGTAGAAAACACCCGGAGAAGAAACTGGCCAGGCATGTCCTTCAGGAAGGTGCTGGGGACGACCAGGTAGAAGCCTGGAGAGAGCTCACAGCGGAGGCAGACCTCGCGGTCATATGCGTGGCAGCTGGTGCCGGCCACGGGAGGCGTGGACAGGACCCTGGGCAGGCTTATGCGCTGCCCCTCCACCTGAGGGAGGCAGGGAGGGGTCAGCAGAGGGGTGATCTTGGCATGCTGCTGGAGCCGAAGGGTCTCTCGCCAAACGAGGGAATGGAGCAGGGTGCCCGGCCTGCCAGCCCCATGACCTATCCTCTCAAGGACCAGCCACGCAGTCCCGTCAGATGCCCGCCCAGGAAGGAAATGGAGGGACAAGATGAGCTGTACCCAAAAGGAACTTGCGGCTGTGCAAATGGGCTGCTGGGCAAAGGACACTCTGGTACTCCCTTAGCCAGAGGAAGGGAACACTGCCAGGTCGCACCCACTACGGGTAAGCACTGCCGTGGGCCATGAGACCCATGAGGATTTGTGAGGTTAAAAACCAAGCAGCCCACAATGGGGGCCCACACCTGCCCCAAACTTAGAGCTCTGGCCCTCGCAGAGCAGAGCTGGGTGGGCGCCTCCAGCAGCTCTTGCTGAGGGCCCAGGTTGCAATGGAAGCATCCTGCCCTATTAACTCATCCTGCAAACAACCAGGCTGGTTACCAGCCCTGCTGCGTAGGCGAGGACACAGGGGCTGCAGAGGAAGCTCAGGGCTGGGGGAAAATCCCTGGAGGCAGAACCGCTGTCCTGCCCCCATCTCTTCTGCTCCCAGGCAGGGGTCTGGTCCCCGGGTAGACAGCTCCTGTCATGCTACACTGACACTGTGCAGGGAGTGACAGGCATCTGAACCCCAACACTGGGCGTCCTCGCCCTCATCCCGCGAGGGGGTGCCAGCCCGGCCAAGTTACCTTCCAGACGTGTAGGCCCACGGCCCGGTAGTCCTTGCCCAGGGCCCTGAAGTGGCTCTGAGCTGCACGGTCGTCTCCCATGGGGGTGTAGTCAGCTGGGCGCACCCCAGGTCTCTGCAGGAGGGCGATGCACACCTCGCTGGGTTCTGAGACCCGCAGCCAGAACTTGGGGTTGCTGGGAAAACTGCTGTTGTTCCGGCAACCTCCTGCCGAATGCCCGCGGATCCAGGCCCCAGGCAGCGTCTGAGTATGGCATAACACCTTTGCTAGTGCAGAAACACAAGGCAGGTGGGCTCTGGGCCACAGCTCTACACCGGCACCATCCCTCTGTGCGCGGGGAAAGGGGTGGAAACACAACAGATGGGCCCCGTGCTCCCCACCTCCTCAAGCAGCCCGGGGTGGGAAAGAGGCTGGATGAAAAGCAAAACGGGGCCAGGGCAAGCACTGCCCCTGCTGTAAGAGGGGGAGCCCCAGGTCTGACCCCCGACCCGAAGGCCACCTGGCTCGGGAGTAGTGTCCTGCATCAAGGGTCCGGCCTGTTACCTGTGTGGAGGCTCAGCAGGTGGCCAGCCTCTGTGACAAGACAGCCAACGGTGACCTCATCAAACTCCCTGAGGAACTCTGCCTCCTCGACCCAGAACTCCCCGTCCTGGAGCTGGGAAAGCAGCTGCAGCTTCTCCGCCGGGTCTACCTGGCTCCACCCTTCACCCCTGGAGGGAGCCTGGGCTCAACGGAGCTCCCTGAGGGCTCAATGGAGCTCCCTTCTGCTGACAGGCAGTCTGCCCACCCCAAGAGCCCAGGGAGCCCGGGTCCCCACTCCCAATGGACCCCGGGCAGGCACCCCCACAGCCCAGCACAAAACGGCCACTCTGACGAAGCGGCGAACGGGCCTGGCTGGGGTGGGGGCTCCCGGACCTCACCAATATTCTGGTTCTGCCCCCAGGGTCAACATCGGGTCTTAAAACTAACACTGAGGGCCACAGCGCGACAGGTCCCTGCTCACCCGATGGCCGGGCTGGATACCCCCCGTTCTGTGACACCCCGAGACAGGACACCAGACACTGAGACGAGCCTCACGAGGGCTGCATAAAGCCAAGCACAGAAGCCCAACAGCTACCCAGCAGGGCTGAACGGGCCTTGCTGGAGCCTCACCAAGCACCACCACCCTGACCACCCAGAGGCGACTGCGGCAGAAGCCATGCGGGCACCAGTCCCATGTCCTACACATGCTGCCCCCAAGGTCTCCTCCCTCCCTCCACCACCAGCCCCTCAGCCCTGTGTGGACAGGGCCACGGCACTGACGCTGCATCCCCCTGGCTGGACACTCACCCCTCGCGCCAGGGCCCCTGCCAGCAGCGGCGGCCCCAGGGGTTGTGAATCTGGAGGAGCAGGACATCCCTGCCAGCACGACAGCGGAGTTCCCGCAGGTCCGAGACAATGAAGGCATGGAACTCTCCCAGCTCCCGGGCCCCTGCATAAGAACAGTGCAGCCACAGCAGTAAGGTGCCCCCTAAGTCCTCCCCGGGTCACAGGCCAGCCTCCCTGCCACCCACAGGGAACAGAGGCTTCTGCCAGGCCCTGACCCCCACCACCCTGGCAGCCCTTTCTAACCACCTCCGGTGAGCTCAGAGCCATGCAGAAGGGCGAGCTCTGCCCTGGCTCAGCTGCCCATAGGGTCTTTGAACCTCTGGTGGACAAGAGACCATTCTGGTCCCACACATCACCGCCCAGCTGTGCTAGAAGCCGGCCCAGGTCACACTCAGATGCACTGCCAATATCACTGTCACCGATGTGGCCCTAACTGCCAACAAACCAGATGCCTCCAGCTGGCAGGCAGGGGCATTTGCACAACACTCTGACCAGAAACCAGGGGGAAGTGGGGGGCCCAGAGGGAGGTGACCCTAACTGCCCAGAGCTGGGGGGCCGGAAGCAGTACAGGAGAGGAGCCAAGCCCAGAGGAGGGGGCCGAGCTGGAAGAACCCCAGAAAGCCTCGAACAGCTTTACTCCGAGTGGTGCTGCAGTTGCTGCCCCAGGGGTGCTGCTCAGCATTGCCCTGGACCCCCTGGCCGGCTCCAGCTGCCGACAGCTTCATCTCTCTGCTAAGGACCTTCTCAGGAAGGTCCTAACACCTGCAAAGGCAGGAATTAGCATCCACCCCCCCCACCACCACCCGAGCAACCCTTAGCTGCTTTCCCAGGAGCTGAAGTTAAACAGGCCAGCTCTCGGCAACTTCAGAGGGATGGCTCAGGCTCGCGGGCTACCCTTGTCCTTCCTGAGCCACCTGGCTGGATAAGCTGCCCCCAGGCCTGGCTACTGTCCCCGCTACTGTCCCACTCCCCTTCTGGGCTCCCTCACCTCCCAAACTGCTTCACCTTGGAGTGTGTCTCTGGAGCACCCAGGCTAAAGCTGATGCCAACGCTCGTGCACAGGCCAGGGGGTGCCATCAGCTGCCCATAGGGACTGTACATATTTTTAGATTTTTGTATATTTTTATTACTCCCCCCAAAAATAAAAATATGAGAAAGTAAAAAAGAACACCCAAAACATCCCATCCCTTTACTATATTTTCTCTGTGGTTTTTTTTTATATTTTTCTTTGGATGAGGGGAGTGGCAGTCACAAGGCTTCACAATCACACAGTCACACCTTAAATGCTCTATAGTTATTCGATTATCTTTAAGAATCAGGGCTATTGGATTACATTTCAACGGTTTCAAAAATGTCCTTTAGTTACTCCAGTACACCAAAAACTGAAAAGGTATATCTATAAACTGCATCATCGTAACCTCCAGAATACCCTCTTGACTTTATTTGAAATCTCTCAGCCACTGAAACTATATTTTTCATTTCTCTTCCCCCTTCAGGTCAAGAAGGTTTTCTCAACCCCATGAGATCAGGGCCAGGTTCACCCCTGGGAGTCATGACCCACGTGGAGGGGAAGGCAGTGAGTTCACCTGCAGAACTGGCTTAGAGAGGCCACATTTGAGCAACAAAAGAGGTTCTCTGGAGGTGACTTAAGCATACTCATAAGTAGGAATACGTTTCATAAGGGCAGGCCCTAATATCGATGGCTAGCCCATCAAATTGGCAGCCCCCAATGCTTATGATAATATCTAGTCTTCCCCAGGTGGGGAAGTTTAATATTTCCACTTTTTTCTCCAGCCCTTCAAGGGGACTTTGCACATACTTTTTTTTTTCATATATATTTTTTAATTTTTATTAATAAAACCAATCAACATAGAATATGAACATTCTTTTTTTTCATCACATAGCTGAGCATTCATCATTATGATCATTCCTTAGAACATTTGCATCAATTCAGAAATAGAAATAAAAAGAAAGTGCGAAAGTGCTGTCCCTTAGCTTTCCTGAGCATCCTGTTAAGAGATGAGCACCAGCAGGGCCAGCTGGGGCTCTGCTTGGATTGTGGGCACCTGGGCACCCGCTTCCCAGCTGCCCCCACCCAGCACCTGCCATGTTCTAATCGTAAGCCCTGGTCAAGGAGACAGGAGGCCTCCCTCTGGAGAAGAGACAGTAGGGAAGGCCCTACACAGGGACACCACTTCTTCCTAACAGGGTCCAGGACAACACTCGTATTGCCCTCTGGGGGCCTGGCCTCCAGACAGCCCCTCACTGGGCCAGGAGGCCTTACCTGCCCTGGGGCTGAGCACCGAGCAGCTGATCATGCAGTGGTCCTTCAGGCGGAGCAGCTGCCGAAGCGTCCTGTGTCCCAAGCCACTGGGCCCATCCTGCTGGCCACTGTGTCTCGCCAAGTCCTTCAAGTTCCACCTTTCTGCCAGGCCCCCGGTTAGGTCCACCAGGGCATCTGCCACCTGCCCTGCCCACAGGTGTTCGTAGGACCCACAGATCCTGTAGAAATACACCACGGGGCAGTAGGCCTCGGTCTCAGGTGGGTTCCAAGTCCCCTCACTGCCCGGTTTAACTTGGCCCAAGGCATTTTCTGGCCACCCTGTCAGCTGCTACATCTCCACCACCCTCTCTGCCTCCTCGCCACCTTCTCCAGGTCTAAACCCATCCGACCTCTGAGGGCTGTGATGCAGCATCCCTGAGGGCCCTGCTGCCCCTGTTCCCATTCAGAACCTCTCCTGCCTTCGTGTAGGTGCGGTGTGAGGTATAGACAGGAGGTGAGGTGTAGACACGGGGTGAGGGGTAGACATGGGATGGGGAGTAAACATGGGGTGTAGTGTAGACAGGAGAGTGGTATACACAAAGGGGTGAGATGTAGACACAGGGTGAGGGGTAGATAAGGGGTGAGGAGCCCCTGGCACTGGCAGCCCCCATCAGCCTTGCTGGTCCCCCTACAAACGCCTGCTGCTGTGTCCATCCTTTAGCAAGAAGATCAAATGCACTCTGCCCAGGACGGCGGCCTCAGAGCCAGGATGTCGAGAACCAAGGCCCCAGGGCAGCCTTGTAGCTCCCCAACAACCATGCAGAGGCCTGTCCCTGACGGCCCAAATAAATCAATGAAAACCCCATTCTTGCTGGGGTTTGATGCCTTCCTACCCGACTTTGAAATGAAGGAAGGAGAGAAGAGCAAGCGGGCAGGGGCAGGAGGGGCGCTCCTGTCCTAGCTTGAATTTGGGTCTCCAAGGCTGGTCAGCCCCGGGCAGAGGACCAGCTACCAGGAGCCCTGGAACCAACCAGGGCTCTACAGCCTCACGAGCAGAGGCTGACCAGCTGCGGTCCTGCACGCCCGCACGCCCAGCCAGCCCCACACACCCTACATACCTCTGCGTCCCCGGACAGCCCTGGACCCTCCGCACACCCTAGCACGTCTCTGCACACCCCATGCTCACACTCATACCCCTTCCCACCCAACAAACCGCACTCCCTTCAGTCCCGCACACGTACTTGGCGTAGACCTTTTCCAGCAGGGGAAGCCAGAACACATCCTCTCTCTGGCACCGGGAGAAGCAGAGTCTCCCTGCAAGACAAGGCAGACGGTCATCTATGGTCACCTCCACCCAGCATCCAAACTGCCAAATCCGACACGTGAAGCGGCCGCAGTACGTCTGGTCTGGCCAGCTCGGCTGTCCTGGAGGAATCACCTGCCATGCACACGGAAAGGCAAGAGAAAACATGAGACAAGCAGCATGGGGCCCTCCTCAGACATCACACCCAGCGTGCGCAGAACCCAACCACTCCACAGAAACCCGCTTTCTGCAAAGGATCCTACTTTACTGCCCCACCTGGACAGCAGAGCCATGGAAAATGAATTCCTAGACAGGAGCACGCAAAGTTTATCCATGAGCCGTAAGTCAGCAATTATGTTCCACTGCCCAATATTGGTGGACAGAGAGTCCAAAAACCAAATGCAGCACGAATGACCCAATTCTCAGCATAACTGGCTGCAGACACGTCACCATGGGAAACCCTAACCCTAACCCTCTGACTGCCTCACAAACTCTGCCAGACGCATGGACCTGACGCATTCACTGCTGGGGGAACTCGGAGTCTGGAGTCCAACCCATCACTAGGAGGCAGCGTGGGCTCCACACAGAGGCCCTTGTTTAGGGCCTGGCTCTGCTGCTTAACAGACGGAAACACGATGGCAAGGGCTTTACTGCCCTGCTTGTAAAGAGGGATCAAAGGCACCTCACCAGCCCGGGTGGTGAGGACAGCGAGCTCTGTGATGTGCTCAGCATGGCTCCTGGAGCAGGGAGGGGCCCAGACGGAGGCCACCACCGCCTCAGGAACTGGGGTGGTCAGCTCCCCCCAACCACAAGCCAACATAAACCTGTGGCACTCCTGGGCAGAACCAGGGAGTCTCCCATAGCTGTGGCATGTATATAGCATTGCAGACAGTATATAACCTGCAGACATCAGGTTATACTCCAAACGTGTGAGAAAATCAACTAGCTCAAGCAACTTCTTCCACACCAGGGACATGAAGCTGACCCTTTCCCGCTCGGCTGAGGTGTCTGTCTTTTCATTCCAAATTCACTGCTTCTAACGACACAGAGAACCCAGGGCTCAGAAGATGGCAGAACAAGGCAGAAAGCTCCCCTCACTGGGATCCCTCTGGCCAGGGACAAGATGCACCCCCTTCTGTAAGAGGGAGAAACCGGAGTGTTGAGCCTCTGCCTCTAAGCCCTCTGTGAAATGACAGCCAAGTCCTCACACTCTCACCTAACCATTCTGGTCAGCTACGAGGGGTGTCCCCAAAATGGCAAGAAATTCAACTGCTTGTCTCCCATTTTCTGCCTCAATGCTCCGACTTCCGGAAGAGTTTCCTGTGCAGAGCAGACAGGAAGAAGAGAGCCGAAGAGAAACATGCACCCTCACAAGCTCGTGGCGAGGAGACCCCTACCTGGTGCAGGAGGTGCCGACCCTTCTGCAGGGCTGCACAGGCACACAGGAACCAGCAGTCCCCCAGCAGCCCTTGCTTCACCTGTCCTTCCTGAGGGTTATCTGCAAACAGCCGGGGCTGGGCACAAATTTCCTGCAAGAAATAAAATTAGCCAGAGTTCGTGAGATCAAGCTTAATGAGTGGTCTTTCAAGCCAACCACATGAAGATCTAAGTGGCAGAGGTTTGGGGCTAGGGGAAGAGCCTTTTTGATCATGTACATTGCTTAAAAAGGAAGGAGAAGAAGCTGGCTTCTTGCAACCATTATCCTCCAGCCCCCTCATGGCTTTAGATAACCACACCCCACATAGATCCTGGGGTCCGTATCTTTTTCCACCCTAACTGGGTGAATCCTACCATCCACCTTCTTGAAACAGCTAAATGTTGGTCTAGGTAACACTCTCACTTTAAATTCATGAGCGCAAATCTCAAAGGGGCCCTCAATGCTACTGGAAATCCTATTGCATCTCTCTCAGACATGCAGTATCCTACACCCCTGGACTATTTCAAGCCTCCCCCTTCCTCCTTTTCTTCTCAAAGCTCCCACATTCCCCTTGCCTCTGAGTTGATGACCTTGCTTCACGCTTCATCAGAAGCCACTGGCCTAAACTCTGCTCTGGCCACCCCCCACCCCACCAGCTCAGAGCCTGGATTTTCCCACCATTCCCTCTCTCTCCCACAAGCTCAGTAAGTCCACCTCCTTGGGTGGAATTCCACCGGCATAAGGACAGGGGACCCTCCATCTTGAAGACAGTATCACTGACATTGAATTCCCCTCTAGTGACTCACCCACCGCAGCTCCCCTTCACTGACAACTCTTCCGAAAGGGATGCTACCCCAGCTTTTTCCCTTCCTGCTCACTAAGACCTGTCATTCCTCCTTCAAAACTTTTCTCAAATCAACCTACTCCAACCGCATCCCGATCACTGCCAAGCTGATGTAAGCCAGATTACATCCTTCTGATGTAAGCCAGATCCTTGAACACAAGGTCAGTCACTCCTCTATAGCCCTCTAATAGCCCCCACTGCCCCCAAATCCATCTTTCAATAAAAACCCCAACTCCACTGGCATGGCCTGAAAGGCCGTCCATGCTCTGGCCCTTGCCTCCTCTTGGCCTTCTCTCATGCCAAAAGGCCCCTCTTCTGCTTCTCAAAGCCGGCGGAGCGAAGTTGTTCTGGCTCCCTTCTAGGGCCGGTGGCTAGGCAGCTGTACCCACGAACACTGCTCCCATTCAGGGAGGGGCCAAGGTGCTCTTGAAGCAGCCTTGTTCAGCTGATAAATCAGTATAGCACCTGGCCAGAGCCACCTTAAATCGCCACCTTAAACGCTTACAACTGAACACCAAGGCTCAGATTGTGACCACAGCTTTGCTTTGCTGACTCAGTCTGGCTCCCGCAGAGCATAACAGGCCCTCCGTGTCAGTGCGGCAAAGCAGACAGGAACGAGAAGAGGCCCATCGGAGATCAGAACCATCCCGTCAGGGACCAAGCCCTCGTCTCTCACCTTAAGGGCTAGCCTCGCGACTAGCACGTCCTCAAGGGGCTGAGAGGGAGCTACAAAGGAGGGACGGGCGGAGGGGGCCTGGTAACCTCCTCGCGAGGCTAACAACTGCAAAACGCCGGGTCCGCAGCCCTCCGCCGCCCGGGCCCCTGCTCCTGCCCCTCCACACTCCTCCCGCGGCGAAGGCCTGAAAAGCCGCCTCCCAACGCCGCGCCCCGCAAGGAAGCAGCGACCAGCCGGGAGGCGACGGCAGATGCGGGCCCAGCCGGCTCGCAGCCCCGCGCCCCTGAGCCCAGGCTCCACCTGGGGCCGCCTCCACGTGATGTCCTCCCGGAACTGGGCCAGCGGCGTGGAGAAGCTGCAGAAAAGCGAGGAGTCCGCGGCCGGGAAGGCGGCGTCCCGGAAGAGCTCCTTCACCGGCGCCTCGGCGCGATCGGCCGGCATCTTGGGCGCCGCGAGCTCCCATCTGCAGCCGCAGCGCGGCCGAGGGGGCGCCGCACGCCCGGTGCATTCAGACTTGCAGCCCGGAGGGAGGTCGGGCGGCACACGCTGACCCCGGCCCGCCCGGACAGCCCGCAGCGACCCTCAGCCGCGAGCGTCCTGAGGCTAGCGACTCAGCCCCCGGCGCCCACCCGCTCCGTCGCCCGGGTAACCGCCTCCTGGCCACAGCCAACCAGCCGCGCCGCTCCGGGTCACATGACACTTCGGACGGCTCGCACTCCAGCGTTGGGAAATCCTGGCCCGCCCAACCCCGTCCGCAACCCTGGAGGCGGGCTCCCGCGAGACCGCGCCGTCACCCCGCCGCCATTTCTACTTCCGGGGCTTGGCGGGACTTGCGCTTCCCGTGGGAGGGTCGTCGAGTGTTCGGTCCTGGGGGCTGCCGGCTCGCTCTGGAGTGCCGGGACAGCTTGGGCTCACGGGCTGTTAGTGCTGGCGGAACTTCAGAGCGCCTCGGCCAACGTCGGGCTTCCCGGCCCAGCACGCAGCGCCTCGCAGACGGCCTTTCTCCTTCCGGGGCTCGGCGTTCCCGTCGGGCCGCGCGGCGCGAGCGCCCAGCCCGCCGCCCACTGGCCGGAGGTTGCGAGACGCTGATGGCAGATGAGGCCTGGAAGGCTCGCTGTGCACCGACGAGGGTAGAGCTGGTGTCCGCCGCTGTTGTGGTTGTACCTGGGTCTTGAAAATTGAGGCGGAGTGGCCGCTAGCGGCTCGCCGGCGGAAGCTCTTCTCGGGCCTGGGAGTCGTTGTCGCCGCAGGGCGAGTCACACGCGCTGGAACCCAGGTGTGGCAGGGGTTGAGGCTGGAGCACCCCCGTGAGCATCCTGCTTGTCCCCAGATGTCCGGGCATTTGACCGTGGTGGACCGAACAGTGACCTTCTGGACACTCAGTTATAGCTCGTGGCCTCCCTGCCGTGAAAACAGTGCTTGCAGGACCTGCCCTGGGAGTCACCTGGCTGCAAGAACTTGCGCCTTCTCATTTCCATTATTGGAAAGGAAGGCAGCCAGCCAGAATCTTACTTTTCTTCCTGTCCTACCAAGCCTCCTTCATGGTGGCTGGAGCGTGCACAAAGGGATAGGCAGAGGAGAAGGGGTGACGCCTCCACCAGCTGCTAGGCCTTCTCAGTTTGCATCTCACTTTCACTGAGCCTTGGAATTTGAGAGGTGATAGGTCCAAATGTTTCCTGCTACCGTGGGTAAAATGTTCCTACAACTGGGAGAGAAATAACCTGGACCTGACCCCCTAATCCTGGCTTACTCACTCCGGAACCTCTGGTCCCTGTGACACATATAATCCCTTGCTCTGAAAGCCTGAGCGGGGTCTCGTGATGGTGTGACACTATAGCCATCACCCCACCAGGCCCTAGCTTTCTGGTTTGAGAGTCCAAGGTCGCTCATTTCCTTGCTGAGGTTCTGGAAAAGGAGGGTGACCACCTAGCCTGACAGATCTCTGGAATGCTATGGCTTCCTTCATGGAGACTTAGCAGCCCCTTGGACCTGTGGCACAGACTCCCTAGGAGGATGTTTCTGGCTCCTTGGCAGGTTGGAGGGTGCACTATACAGAGAGGAATCAGGAAGGTCCTGGCACCTGCTTGACCTGGGGGTCCTGGAGGTGTAAGATAAAGTTCTTCCCTTCCCTGCAGTGTTGGTTAACTGGCTTGCCCCACGGGGACACGTGGGTAGTTTGGATCCTGACTCGGTACTCACCCAGCAAGAGCTGCCTGCAGATATAGCACCCAGGCCTGCAAGGGTGGGTGAGTGACTAGCACTACCAGTGCCTTAGTAAGAGATGGTGTTACAGCAGCTCTCCTCTCTGCCTGCCCAGCACAGCTCCTCCTGCCTCCACCTTATCCCTTATGTCCTGTGGTCCCATCTGTCAGCCCTGGCCCCGGAGACACTCCTTCAGTCAGTTAGGCCCTTTCCTCCTGGGCTCACACCCCAGCCCTTGCACAGAGTAGATTTCTGGCTCTTGAGTTATCAGGAGGATGTGGAAACAGCCCCAGTGGCAGGCCAAGAAGGCAGTCGAGGCAGTTCACAATCCCCGTCTCCACTCCACAAGCCCTGGGATTAGAGCATTTATTTGAAGTCTCTGACCCCCAGGGTCCTCACTGTAAGAAGAGACACCATCCCTACATACCAGTGATTGAGGATCACAGAAGGATGAAGTCTCCTGCAGGGACCAGGCTCCGCGATGTGTCTCCCAGCCAGAAAACTGTTTCTAAAGCACAAATCTAACCTTTTTCTCTTCCTAACCAGTGGGTGTCATGAACCTGTGGAATCTGTGTCTTGTTGCCCTCACCCCTCCCCATCTACTTGTGCTACCCCAGTTTGCCACTGCCCCAGACACACTACCTCCCATAGCTTTGCTCACACTACTCCTTCCACCTGGATAACTGCCCTTGTTTTTCAAGGAAGCGTTTCCTGATTTCCCCCAACCAGGCATGGGTCTCTCTTAACCCATGTGCTTTGTTGCATCTCTTCTCCATTTGCTTAGTTATTGAATAATCACAGTGCACTTCTCTGTACTAGACACTGTGTTCTCATGGAAATAGATTTATAGTATCTTTCCTATAAATCTCTCAGAGTTAAGTAAGGGTAAGGAGAGGGAAGCAAGCTGGAAACCCAGAGTGAGGGAGACGGGCATTGATAGCCAGTGAGAACGAAAGATGTACTGGGGTAAGAGCACACCCCTAGTTTGGTGACCCAGCCTGGGTCTTTGATTGTGTCATTGAGTCCCTGGATTGGTCAGTCCTGGCATCGCCCATCTTGTGAGGGCTGGTCACATGAGATTACAGCTGTTACTGTTTGAGTAATTTGGAGTTGGCTCTTCTGTTACAGCTTGACAGAGGTTCCGCAGAAATCCTATGTTAGGGTAACCTGTTACCCAAAAACTTAGTGGTTTAAAACATTAAACAAATATTAATCTCGCAGTTTCTGTGGGTCAGGCACTCTGGATTGGCTCAGTGAGGGAGGGGTAACGGCTGGGGGGGTTCTTACACAGGACTTCAGTCAACACTTTGGCCAAAGCTGCAGTCAGTTGAAGACGTGGCTGGGGCTGGGAGATCCAATTACAGGCTCTCCTGGGAGGCCTGGCTCCTCGCCACATGGACCTCCATGGGTTGCCCATTGGCTTCTGAGCCATGACCAGGAGAAAGGTGGGAATTGCAGTGTGTTTATGAACCACCTTCCCTATCCCACACTGTTGTTTCTGCCATGTTCTACTCCTTAGGAGCAAGTTACAATCCAGCCCACACTCCAGGGGAAAGGAATTAAGCTCTATCGCTTGAAGGGAGGAGGAGCATCAAAGAATGTGTGGGAGTGTTTTAAGACCACCGCAGACCCTGAGGAGTGAGATGAGAGTGTAGGTGTTCAGGGAACTGAAGAGCTGGGGGTACGTGGAGGGTGGGGACAGCATCTGTCAGGGAGGTCTGGGTGCCAGCCAGGCTCTGGCCATGGCCGGGAGATGAGAATCCATCAAGGTTTTAGCAGTGAGCCGAGTGGGGTGGGATACTGGCATTCTGGCATTTTAAAGGATCCCCTGCTAGCCACAGTGAGCCTCAAGGCTGGGGGCGGAGGGGGATGAGCTTCCCTGCTCCATGCCAATGACCTGTTTTGAGCCAGTAGTGGAGAAGAGGTTTTGAGTCTTTTTAGAAGTTGGAATTGAGCATGACTCACAGGGCAGTGGGACTGACACTTGAGATGGCCCGGGAGGCAATGCAAAAGAGAGGATGGTGCAAGCTCGCCCTGGGCCCAGGGAGTTTAGGAGGCCTGTGCATTGCTTGGGTGGAGGCAACAAGTTCACAGCTGGATTTAAGGTCAGAGAAGCAGAGCAGGTTCCCTGTCCAGCAGTCAGTGTGGACTGTGTGTTGGGAGAGCCAGTGGGCTGGTATCCTGGGCCTGGGGGGAACAGACCACCCTGCCGAGCAAGGTCTTGTCTCTGGAATTCTTTTCTCATGGGTTAGGGCAGGTGGGAAGCAGTTATTGGCTGGACTGCAGGACCAGCTGCCACCCTGTACATCCCTGAGCTGACTCTACTCCTTTGAGCTCAGAGAGATTGCAAGAGTCCAGTGGTCCACTCAGTGTGTCCAGGAGGTGGCACTAGAGCAGTGGTCCAGGGACTCCAGTGTCTAGAGAGCTCTGAAATCCCCCAAGGAGGGGTCACTCAAAACTTGGCCTGCCAGGAAGTATCCTGACTGCTCTCTCTGCCTCTTCTTTCCTCATCCACAAAACCTGTGACAGTGCTCACAGGGCAGCACCACAAAGAGAGCCTGGATGCGAAGCATGCAACCGACTCTTGGGTTGTAGGGAGGGGTTGTTTGGGACTGATGAACGTGCTCACAAAAACACATTCAGGTCCCAACCCCTAGTGCTGTGGGCATGAACCCATTTGTAAAGAGGCCCTTTGAAGAAGTTATTGGTGAAGGTGAGGCCAAACTGAGAGCAGGTCTTCATCTGATAGGGCTGAGGTCCTCATAGGCAAAGGAAATTGGGCAGAGTCCAGAAATCAGAAGACACCTGAGGATGAAGTACATCATCATATGACAGAGCCAGAAATGCAAGCCAGGGAATCCCAACGATTGCAGCAAGCCAGTACCAGAACACTGCAATCTGGAGAAAGCTTGGCCTGTGGAAACATTGATTTTTGGTCCTTTAGCCACCAAAACCCTAAGACAATAAATCCCTGTTATTTAAACTAACCAGTGTGTGGTATTTCTCATAGCAGCCCTGGCAAACTAAGTCAGTGGACACTGAAGATCAGAAATGGGGTTTGCTCCTCTGATCATTTGGGGCAGGGTATGGAGGGGGCTGGGGGTCCTGGGAACTTGGTTTTGCTGCCCTTCTCCATCCTAAATGCTCCAGGTGGAGGAATCTTCCCAGACAGGGCTGGAACAGGGACCATCTTGATCTTTCTCTCCCAAAGGCATGGAGAAGGTTCTACCCCGGGCAACCAGCCCCCCAAGGCTTGCAGGGGACAAAACTCAGCCGGCATTTGAGATGTTGACTTTGTGGTGCCTCAGCGTTACATATGGCCTTCGTGATCCTTACACATCCCAAAGGGCCCAGACGTCAGGTGCCTGCCCAACCCACGCAGCTGCAGGTTGGAGACAAGCAGCTCCTGGCGGGGTGCAGCCAGCACTCAGAAACCAGCTGCCATAGCTCACCATGGGCCACGGTCAGAGGGAATGCCTTCTTTTCTGTCGTGTTTTAAAGCTTTGGGTTTTTACCCCTATTGTAAAAATAATACACGTTACTTGTAGGAGCATTTTTTTCCTTAGAATTTCTTCCCGACGTGGTCATGTGTCCTTAAATTTTATGGACATTTGTACAATTAAGTCTCCTGAGGTGAACATCTCTCAGATGTATGCTGTTTTCTGCATCGTGGGGGTTGTATTCATTTCACATTGTGGGATCTTTTTCTGTTTGCTAATTCATCCTGTAACAAAGAGAAGTTTATCTGCCTCGAGGGTGGGGGCGGGGTGGTAATCCCCAGAGCACCCCACCCCATGCCTGATAAAGCCCCCTCCATCTGGTGCTAGGCCTGTGGCTCTGTGAACACCCTTGCCAAGACCCATATTGAGCTTCACTTCTCTGCTCTTGGGTGTTTGTTGCCCCAGTTTCTAGTGAGGAAGGAGCTACGGGAGGCCGGCTTGACAGCTGACCCCAGATTCCTCTTACTGGAAGAGCAACCTGCTTGGGGAAAAACACCTTCATGGGTGTTTGGGTCAGGTAGGCTCCTGAGGGTGGGAACATTAGTGGTGGTGTAGCCTGGTTGGGTGGGAGGATTGATGAGAAGATAAGAGAGATGAGGGGCAGAGGACGAGGGGAAGAAAATATCTGGCTAAGGAAATGAAGCTGGAGTCTAGGTGGGGTGAGGCCCTGGAGGGCAGAGTGAAGGACTTGTGGAGAATGAGAATGTGCCTTCATCAGTTTGGACTTTGTGGCTTCATCTGTCTCTCCATGACCCCCAAGTCTTAAGTCAGTTTTATGTAACTTTTTCCCTATATACTTTCCATTTTTTAATCCCTTTATGCTGACTGTAGGAGAATTTCTCTCGATATTCCAGCCCATGAACCACCCCCATGTAACCATTCTACTTTTTAATTTAATGATTTTTTCAAAAATAGCCAAGATTTTTTTTTGTAATTACCTGCTCTTGTTTCATATTTTCCTATTCTGTTTAACGGTTGATTTCAAAACCTTCCGTTATGTCTCTTCTGGTATTGTCATCTCAGCTTCCTTGGGTGTGAGTTTGGTTTGTTGCATGCGTGTTCCCTCTTTTCCAGGGCAGGTCCACTTCAGGGTGGGTAGGTGAGTCTGGACTCTGCCTCTTCTTCTTTCACCTGAAGTTCCCTGGTCAGACCTTAGGAGAGGAGTAGAAGCACCGCTCACGTCCCAGGAAGTGTGGGGGGTGGGAGAGAAGAACTCGGAGGGTCATGTTGACTGCACGGATCAGGGTCCTATGGACCAGAGTACACAGGGATGCTCCACCTTCTCCCCTGTGGGAACTGATGGCTCTCACCCAGCTCTCATCTTCCTCCATCTCCCGGCAGTGTTGGACACTCTTGGCCACGCCCCATTTTGAAACGTCCCCCTGCTTCAGTGACGCCACTCGACTCCCCCCTGCCTGGCTTTCCCCTGTTCCCTTGTCCTTGGGTTTCCCACCAGCCCTCGTGATGGTCAGTAGTATCATTTGCCAAAAGGTCTTCCACTTGTGCACACATGCTGGGACTGCCACCTTTTGTGGTTTTGGGGTCACTGTGTAACAAGTAGTGCAACCGCCAGGGTGAACCACCCCCCGAGACCGCGCGCCTCCCTGTGGCACGGTGCCCAGAAACACTGATGACATCAGCTCCTCCATCACCCTGGTCCCCAAGAACCCTAATGAGCAGACCCCCACCCCACCCCCTGAAGTGTGGATGTAGCATGGGCAGGAAATTAAAAAATAAATTGTTTTAGACCTTGCTATTTCCTCCTTTTTGCTGCAGGAGCATGGCTTCACCTACCCTAACCCAGAAGCTAGCCCCGAGAGGCAGGGTGCTAGTGTCGAAACAGAGAGGACATGCTGACCTTTGGACTGGGCTGGGGACAGTCAGAAAACTGGAAGCTGGAATGCTGGCAATCTGTGTTATGCAGTGGTGGAACACTGCGGTCACACAACTGTGGTGACTCACAGGCAGACGTCCCCAATCACTTGTGGATCTGGTGGAAGAGGCTGGGTGGCAGGGCACTAGGAAGAGATGAGCTGACAAAATGCTGCTGGGGTACAAGCTGCGAGGAAAGGGAATAGAGAAATCGTCAGAGTGTGAGGACCCAAAGGTGGAGGAGCTACTCCCTCTCCCCACAGTGGGTGAAATACATAGCCAAGAAGTACTTATGGCAAGGACATCGAGGACGGGCTGAGTTTTCCAAAGCCTGAGAAGAAAGAGGTAGAGGTGGAGCTGGGCAAGTAGGGGGAGGGAGAAAATCTAAGCAGTTCATAGAGAAAAGGACAGTGGTGTGGTTGTAGGACATGGAGCCGACTGAAATCAAGTGTTTTAGAAGACTACAAAGTTTTTGAGTTGAATCGCCAAAGAGCCCCGAATTAAAAAGTCTGTGACTCCTAAGGCTTGAGAATAACCCTGGCAAAGCTGAGAAGAGGCTGAGAAAGCAGCTGAGCTCCTAAGGAGGGTTCATTTGTCAAAGTCATCTTCTATTTCAGATGTGTCCAAGAGAGGAAAAACACGACTCTCCAGGATGGGGGCCGCTGCACTGCCCTCCTGGCTGTGGGGCAGTGTGCTGAGTGCCTCCCCAAGGGGACAGAAGTTTGGCCCATGGTGGCCACTGGGTTGTCCATCATTCTCAGTGCTCCAGGAGCACATCCGTGCGCAGGGACGAGCACATGTCCTGGGTCCCCAGGCTGAGTGGGGAGAAGTGCATCTTTCTGGCTAGAACAGGTAACCGCTGGAGAGACCCTCCAGGGTGGACAGGACGGGAGGTGCAGCCGCTGCCAGCCGAGGGCCCTGGGTGGTCACAAGGAGCACAGTCCCAGCTGCCCATGGAGACGGGCATAGCCCTCTGTGCACAGAACTCACACAGGCCCCATGCGCCCCACAGCCTAGCTGTCATCCTCGGGGACTCCCCACGAGCTGCATCTTCACTCTTCTGAGCTCCCTGTACCCCGGCCACTACCTCACCTGCCCTCAAGAGTGTCCCACAGGCACCTCAGCCTCCATCTTCCAAAACCAGATTCATCCTACAGCCCACACCTGCTCCGTGCCCCCCGACTAGGACAGGGGACCATCCGGCCATGGGCTGCAGACCCTGCCCATCTTCTCCACAGCCCCACAAGTGGCTCTTTTAAGGTGGAGCACTTGTAGTCCCCGGCACGACCCCCAAGGCCTTTGCCCCACTGTCCTGAGTTCCCTCGGCCGGCGAGAACTGCCCTTTCTGCCCCCACTTAGCCATCCAAGCCCACCTCGCTCCCTTTAGGAAGCTCATGATGCGCAGGCCTGCCTCTTCTTGACTTCCCCCACAGTGTACCCTCTTATTTGTCTGCATGTCCGTCTGCTCCTCCCAGCAGGCTGTGGGCTCCCTGAGGCAGACCTGGCCTTTGTCTGTCCAGCCTCGCCCCTGGCCTCAGGCAGGGGTCCCTCATCTCTGCAGACCCGCCCCCTGCAAGCAGCTGCTTCCTGCCACCAGTGCCAGGCGAGGGCAGGGGACCCTTGGCGATGGGCAGGCCTGTTATGGAACCAGGCCGGAAGGCGCAGGGAGCCCACTGTGGCCTGAGCCCAAGGCACCCCCTCCAGCCCCGCCTGCCAGGAACACATCACTGCTGCGGTTCCTCCATCTGCATTGACTCGGCCTCACTGACTGGGATCCCGGGCAGTACCCTGTCGGTGACATCAGAAGGGATGCCTCCCAGCTGGGGCTCACCACCCCACCCCCTCCCAGGAGAGGCCTTTGGGGGCTGCCCGAGCCTCTGGCTGGGATGGATGTTGGGGACCAGTGGCTGGGCCTCTCTCCAGGGGGTGTTCCCTGGCGGGAAGGCAGAGCCCGTCTTAGGCAGGGCGCCGAGGGGCAGTCGGGATGGGCTTGGCCAGCCACCGCTGAAGCTGGGATTTGGCCAGAGTCACAGAAGTGAAAGGTCAAGAGCCAGCATGGGGACAAGCATGTTCTCTGCTCTTTCGAGGGCACCTCAGGAGGCCAGCCTGAGGGTGGGGTGGCCTCTGTGGCCAGTCTCAATGCCCCAGGGGCTGCTGGGCTGGAGGCAGGACCCTGTCCCCAGATGCTCCAGTGGGCATGGCTGGGTGCTGGCACTGTGGCCCCTGTTCCAGCTCAGGACCTGGGTGTCAGGGGCTTCCACGCACACGTCGCACTGCTAGCCCCCACCCCTGCCCCCTTGCAGAAGTCAAGTCAAGACCCAGGGGCCGGGGAGGTCAAGTTGCAGAGCAGAAGTTTAATGGGTTGCCATGAACAAGGGCTCGTGGCAGCGGTTCCTGCTGGCCCAGCTCTGCCAGCCAGGACCCCCCAGGCTCAGAGGCCCCAGCAGAGCACCCGCCCTCCCTCACAGGGTGATGCTTGGCCTGTGTCCCACCTCTCACGCAGCCCAGGCCCTGGACTCCTGGGACCTGGGCCCACATCCCCTGAGGGGCAAAGGCTGTCCGCGAGCCTGGTGGGGACCCTCCCCAGGGCTATCCAGCCCACCCCCACCGAGGGAGCAGGCCTGTGGCTTCATCCGGGGGCCGCTGAGGCTGCCCACCCCAGGGGCAGAGTAAGGCACACAGTGGTGTGGATGGTGGGCTGCGGGGCCGTGGCAAGGGCAGTGGGAGCAAGGGGCTGATGTGCCGCCAGTGTTGTGACAGGAGGGGCAGTGAGGCATCCCCCGCCCCCACCCCAAGGTCAGCAGTGCAAGAGGTGGCGGTGGGCTAGGGACCCAGGGCTCTCGGGGCTCCAGGCTGCCCCCTCCCCTCCCGCCTCCCCAGCCCCGCCCCACCCTGGGGAGCCCCGGGAGAGGTGTGTGCCCCAGCTGCTCGGAGCCAGGGTGGAGGCACAGTCATGGCGGCTGGGCCCCAAAAGGCACAATCGCGGTGTGAGGGGTGGGGGTCCGCCGCCCAGGGGCTAGGCAGACACGTTGACATCCCTGAGAGAGAGGCCACCGCCAGGGGCCTCATCCGCCAGCAGCAGGGCTGGCGCGCCCATGTCCCTGTCGGTGCCCGTGTCGCTGTCAGTGCCGGGGCTCAGGCCCTGGGACAGGATCTGCTGGATGGTCCTGCGCAGGTTGGGGTGCAGGCGGCCCTGCGTCTCGTAGAAGACCTCCAGGGCGAAGGGCTTGAGGGCACCAGTGCTCAGGTCCTCGTACAGCGGCACTGTATACATGCGCGACATCTGTGGGCGGGGCGGGCGCTCAGCCAGACCCTTCCAGGGGCTTCCCTAGAGCGGGGGCTGCAGGGGTGTGGCCAGAGAGCCCGGGGCGTGGGGTGGGGAGGCCAGCGCCTCAGTCTGAGGGGTTTAGATAGCCTTGGGGCTCCTGTGGAAAGCTGGACACCTGCTGCCAGAGTTTTGACACAGCATCCCTGGGGGACGGCAGGGTCCCAGCCCCCCTGGCACCTCACCCCAGACCCTTCTCACCTGGGCTGCTCCCCCCTCCTCAAACCTCAGACCTGGACCCTGGATCTTCTCCACCCCGTCCCCAGAATGCTCCTGGTCCCTGGTCCGCCCTGGTCCTCGGGGGCCGTGGAGGCCAGGGCCAGCAGTGGCCAGCAGCCGCAGGGACTGCCTCAGTTGGGGCCGAAGGCCGCACCTGGCTCTCGAGGAAGCGCCGAACCTTGTGGAGGTCAGGGTGGTAGTCGTTGCGGACCACGATCTGCAGCCAGCGGACGCGGATCTCAGCGTTCATTGAGTCCAGCAGGGAGGAGTAACACTCGGACAGGCTCGTCACCACCTCTGCAGGGCGCGGGCAGCGGGCATCAGGACCCATCCCCGGGCAAGGACAGTGGGACCCACCCCGGGCAATGGGGATCCATCCCGGGCAATGGGGACCTACCTCGGGCAAGGAGAGCAGGACCCACCCTGGGCAATGGGGACCCACCCCAGGAGAGCGGGACCAACCCTGAGCAATGGGGACCCACCCCGGGGCAATGGGGACC